>NC_068985.1:88936149-88944293 GCF_001194135.2 Octopus bimaculoides
ATGATGATGATGATGATGATGATGATGATGATGATGATGATGATGATGATGATGATGATGATGATGATAATAATAATAATAATAATAATGATAATAATAATAATAATAATAATAATAATAATAATAATAATAATAATAATAATAATAATAATAATAATAATAATAAGAAGAAGAAGAAGACGAAGAAGAAGAAGAAGAAGAAGAAGAAGAAGAAGAAGTGACAATTTCGAAGTGGAAATAAGAAAAGTATTTCTGATCATTTTAATTTAAGGAGTACATTTTTTACGCCTTATGTAATTAGATATATACACATACAGGCACCTGTTTAACATGTATCTTCGTAAATATACACTTACACATACTCCTATATGTATGTGTCCGTGTGTGTTTGTGTGTGTGTGTATGTATGTGCGTTTGTGCGTATGTGTTTATGTTCGTCTGTGTGTGATTGAGACAGTGTATATATTTACCTATTTGTGAATTTTTATGGAAGAAATGGGAGCTTGCACTATATTTAAGATGGATAAAAAATCTACAACAGAAATAATAAAGAAAAGTATTGAACTTATTGACTTAACGAAGTGTAAACAAACGACGAATTATCGATTTTTTCATTAAAATTCTTCATTGTTTGGAGTGTCAATTTTTTTTCTAAAACAAGACATATTAAAGTTGTGCACACAGTTTGAAATGCAAGATTGAACAGCATCAAACTTTCTGTTTGCTTCTCTAACTCATGCTCTCCATCTTTTATGCATTCTCCTCACTGTTTACCATCATCGTCTTTGTCAATATCACCATTGTTATCATCATTATTTACAGTTATTTTCCTCAAAGCTGACATCAATAACATCGCCATTATCGTCGTCATCGTCGCCATTACATTCATTATTAGCATCAGTTAAAACAAAGAACAACAACTATTGACGCATAAACGACAATATTGCACCCATATTCCGTTGCTAAGATATTTGTTGAAGGTTTTTCAACACTGTCTGTATTGTACATAATCCGTTGCTGCACAGTCTGGCTTTTACCAAAAATAATTCCTGAGTTGTATTCTTCAACACAGTTTAAAAAAAAAAATTCTGCAATCGTGCTTTAATAATCACTTGTCTTGTATTTCTTTGTAACTAAAGCAGTGATTTACCAGAATTGTTACACGCCGGGCAAAATGTTTAACGACTTTTTATTCGTCTTTGGTTTAGCCTTCATTCACAACTGTTCTGAACTACAATTTTAAGATTTTATGTTCCCACACGCTCTATGTTCCCTTGCTTTTTGCATTTTTCAATTTCACAAGTTGTTCATACAGTTGTGTTTCACGGACGTGACGTTTACGTTTATGCCACCTAAATAGACGCCCTATGTATTTTCAAAAAGTTAGGCCGAATATAGATTTTTTTTTTTTAATGATACTACTGTAAACCTTACCAAATTTTTTACGACGTATCTTTAGTATTTTGACAGGTGTTTTCGTCCTGCAAAGAATATTTCATGGGTTATAGCAAATGTTCTTCACTTCATTATAGGTTTCTCATGTTTTCAATATGAAATCTGTCTCAAGAAAACACAGTTGTAACCTACTTTGCAAGTAGAATTCTTAAAAAAATTTCTTGAACTTATAGACTCTAAATACAAACTATAATATTCTTAAATCAGGAGGCATTGCTTCCTATCTCTGACATCAGGCTGGTTTTCGTAAATAAATATTAATTTCTCTAAACATTTGTTCAGTATTTTTATGAATGTTTGCCGAGTATTTATAATAACTGTATTAGAAATGTTAAAGGAACCAAGTTAGGAATCGTCGACTTGATTTGGGAGGATTAGAATAAATCTGAAGATGCTAATGATGATCAATCTGTTGCTAACATAAAAAACACATATTAATTGTTATGTTGGTGCTGCTAACGAAGATTCTGCTGCTACTAAAAATAAATGCAAACATATTTATCATGTACATATCGCTAATGATAATTAAGATAATGCTAATAATAAAAGCTAAATTTCTTAATTATGTTGATGTTTGTAATGATCATAGCGATGACGATTCTAATGACTGTATACAATAAAATATGATTTAGCATTATATGAAAAATGATGTCAAAAGCTACGTAAATAACGATGGCGATGATGATATTTTTACGATAATATGATGAAAAGATAAGAGAAAATATTAGAAGATAGAGTCTATGAGGAATCGGGTAACCATTATGATTGTCAAGATAATTAAGATGAACATAATTGTTGGGTAATCATCGTTTGTACTCATCAAAGTATGGTTACGAACAGGACGAGTAGAAAAATAAGGCTGGTTGAGATGTTGATACTGATAAAATATACAAAACTACAAACTGAATTCAACACATAAATTAAAATACATTTAGCAAACTATTTATTTAAACATAAAATTTACAGAATTAAATGACATTAATTTGAAATGCGATGATAGACATGCCGTGTAAGTATGATATATGTCACGTGAAAATCGTAGCCCACATTGCAATAATATCAATAACGCTGGAAGGCGGCAAAGGCGGCGCGCTGGCAGAAACGTTAGCACGCCGGACGAAATGCTTAGCGGTATTTCGTCTGCCGCTACGTGCTGAGTTCAAATTACGCTGAGATCGACTTTGCCTTTCATCCTTTCGGGGTCGATTAAATAAGTACCAGTTACGCACTGGAGTTAAAATAATCTTCTTAATCAGTTTGTTTGCCAGTGTTTGTCCCCTCTGTGTGTAGCCTCTTGTGGGCAGTAAAGAAATAAGAAACGTTAGCATGCTGGGTGAAATTCTTAGCGATATTTCGTCTGTACTTACCTTCTGAGTTCAAATTCCGCCGAGGTCGACTTTGCTTTCATCTTTTCGGGGTAGATAAATAAAGCATCAGTGGCGTACTTGGGTCGATCTAATCGACTAGTCCCCTCCCAAAAAATGTCGGGCCTTGTGCCTAGAATAGGGAAGAATAATGATGGAAGACGGCAAGTTGGCAGAGACATTAGCACGCCGGGCGAAATTCTTTGCGGTATTTCGTCTGTCTTTACGTTTTGAGTTCAAATTCCGCCGAGGTCGACTTTGCCTTTCTCATCTTTTCGGGGTAGCTAACCCTAAAACACCAGTTGCGTACTGGGGTCGATCCAATCTACTTGCTCCTTCTGATAAAATGTCGGTCTTTGTGCCTAGAGAAGAAGAGAAATATCAATAAGGATTGTAACAAAAAGTGAGATAAAACTAATAATACTTCTCATTCTTCCAGTGTTAATTTGTCAAATATAATGAAAACCTGCATGACGATTCTGCGGTGATAATGCTGTCACAAAGGATAATCCTACAACTGCGACTAATTATTTCTGTTGTTATTATTATCATTACTATTGTCAAAGGTGGCGACCTGGTAGAATCGTTAGTACCCCGGGCAAAATGCTTAGCGGTACTTCACCCGTCGTTCAAATTTCACCGAGGTCACCTTTGATTTTCATCTTTTCGGGTCGATAAATTAATTACCAGTTAAGTTCCGGAGGTGACGAGGTTGACTCTCCCTTTCCCTCAAATTCCAGGCCTTGATATCATTGCATGTGCTTCAATATTAGGCGGTTATGCTCTTATTTTGAAATACATTATTCTTCCGATTTCAATCTCCATCTCCTTAAATTTGTTCAGTTTTTCGAACATTGTCACACACGCATTTTGGTTTGCAAGAGTTGCATCAATAATGAGAAAACAAGTCTTTTCAATAGGATTTTTAAATATATTACATTGTAATTTTTCTTCTATTTTGCTGACGCAGGCGATGATAATTATTCTTTCATGGAATACGGTAAGCGGGTAGCATAATGCTGATAATGTGGATTAAGAACATAACATGAAAATGCTTATGAGTATACTGCCAGTAATAATTCAGATGAGATTGTTGGAGAGAAAGCTGATCACAAAATGTACATACGAATAGGCAGCGAATGGCTCTCCACTTCACATAAATACCAGATCTCATCCAAGGTCTCTCAACACACTCATAATTTAATCAGCTTTTAGGGTGACAAAACTTCCACAGAGGATAAAGGATTTTCGGTCAACTTTGTTCATAAACTCCTCTATTACAGACATAAATGCTGAATATGATTTCATATACTTTCCCCTTTAATGACGCTCTATATACTAAACATAATTAATAAACACAGGCCTTGCTTTCCGATCTAGACAATCGTATTTGTATATATTATTCGTCAATATTTAACTCAGAAATAAGACGGCTGACAGAATCGTTAGCAGCATTTCATCCAAGTTTACTCTCAAGAGACGCCGAGGTCTCTTTCGTATTTTCTCGGTCCATGCAATAGGTACTATTTGAGCTCTGGTACCAGTATAAATGATTTCTCCCCACTTCTCTGAAATTACTAGCGGTCCGTCAAAATTCGAAATCAATTGTTAACTCAGAATTTTTGAAACGTGCACACACAGTGCTGCAATTGCTCACTTTTAAAATTTCTAAGCTAATTTCGTACAAACCAAGCCAATGATAAAAATATTAGCCGATATTATGATGGTGTTAATACACATAAAGATGTTATGGCGTCACCTCTGTTAATTTACAAGTATTGTACTTTAATTCATTTTACGTGTACTTCAGTATTGTGTTAAACCAATTCTCTCACGCAATCTATTTAAAGCTACCCCTACAATCCACAATCACAATGCTCTATCATATTCTTACTTTAATTCTCTCAGCCTGTCTAAATCTCAAGTTTAATGCTAATATTAAAGAATTTGATATTTATCTCTACTATTTCTCCGATGAACGTCTTATGAAGTTAATAAATGCAATATAGCGTATGCATACAAACATATGTGTGTATGGAGTTGATTAAATGTTCATGTATATGCGTATATGTGTGTGTGTGTATGAGGGGGGAAGCGTGATTTGGGCAGCTATAAAGTGAACTCTGTATATGTGCTCGTGGATGACATCGGGATATATATATATATATATATATATATATATATATATATATATATATATACATACACTATTTTATGTATTCATGCGTTTTCTTACATGATTCGTCTTTCTAAATAGTAAAAAGTATCTTATGGTCTTTCAAGCTAGATTTTATAAAATATAATTGCCGACAATAAGAGAATAATTTCTTTAGGGAATTTTCTTTCTTTCAAAGGTCACTGCATGAGATAATTTTATACATTATTATGATCATAATTCCATCACAGACATAATAATGAGAGGAATGGTGTTGGAAAATGGAGGAAAAGTTAGCTAGGTAAGTATATAGCAACATACAACAAAGTAGATTAAGAAGAAAGAGAATAACACACAAGAAAATGTTTCTCCATTATACGTTTTGGAAAAAAGATTCATCTCCTCTATTTTATTTAGCTATAGAAGAGGCATTACTGAAGCTAGGTAGATAGCAATAGCGATGTCATGCAGATAAATTTTTATTAGTCTTTTTCTTACAAATAAATAAAAATCATGATTAACCCTTGAACAAATTTCAGGTCATTGGAATGTTTTATCAAGAGCAATTTTGTGTTTGTCCCCTTTATCACAGCCTGTAAGATAACAATTATGTATTAAAGATACGGTACAATACGTATCTTATAATTCATGAAATTTGTTTTAGTTGCATAAATTCAGCAAATAATCGCATAACTATCAAAATTATTATGATTCTATAACTAACGAATGTACACAAGCCAAAAGGACCTATACTATTCCTAAGACACTTCGAGTCCCTAACATGTTATGTGAAATATTGTAAATACATTTTAGAATAGATTTTACGTGAACGATTACATTAGTCTCTTAGTATTTCGTTAGTGTTTATGCTGCTTTTATCAGGTGTGATACATAAAATTTACAGATTCTGTTGATTGTAATTTGTAATTAATTGTTAATTACGAATGATTCACGTAATGTACGTTGATGAAATTTCAGGAGACTTAATATATGTGTATAAAATGTAATGTATTGTTTAGATTAAATCTTAGAAATGTTTGCCAGCCATGCAAGTTTGTAAAATTTTCTTAATTAGTTTGAATCGTGTTCTGCAGTTTCTCTTTGAATGTATATTATTTTCTCGCTAGTAGTACCAAGTATTATATAACTTAAAGAAGCCAAACTCCTACGTTTGTATGTGTGTGTGTTACACAGAGATAGATAGATAGAGAGAGAGAGAGAGAGAGAGAGAGAGAGAGAGAGAGAGAGAGAGAGAGAGAGAGAGAGAGAGAGAGAGAAAGTAGGGGACTTGTGGGCTCGGATGTGTGTGCGTGTGAACGTGTGTGTGTAACTGAATTTAACAATGGCATAAAACCGGAGAGGCATGATCAAACAAATACAAATGTCTGTGCTTAAAATATTAATGACATAGGGAAGAGATTTAACGGGTTACTTATCCCATCGGTTAACAGAGAAGTGAAAAGAGGGAATGAGAAAAAGCAAAATTAACGTGATAAACTACTGAAAAAAGAAAACGAGTAGAACTGTTAGAAACTAGGTGATTGAGGTGTGTTGAATGGTGAGAGTTAAGAAGGCTGCAGGGAATGGCTACCTAAATGCAAATATACAGTTGTGGCTGTATCTGAAAGATTGATTATAGAAGATTAGCGTTTGTATGTATAGTGTTGTAGTGTATATGTGTGTGTATAAATATAATAAATATCTGAGCGATGTATAAACACTAGCTGCACCACATCGTGAAGTATATTTGCTACCTAAAAGTGGCTAACCCTTAAGTGGTACATATATATATATACTGTTGTTTCTGGGGAGAGTCATTTTCTTTCTCTGCCTTATAATTTAACACACTGACCGGTAAAATTTCCACGTATTCTTTATTTTTTATTTTCCTAAAATTTTCGTTGTGTCTTGCAAACTTTTCAATAGTTTGACTCAGGGTGTATTAGGTTGTCGTTCTTGGAAATTCTTAGGAGTTTTAATGTTTCGAGCATACGCTCTTGTAAGAAGGGGATGGGTGGGGAGAGACAAACAAGAAACGTACGTTAATTAAACAATCACCGCATGGTGATGTAAAAAGAAGGGCCCGAAACTATGTCAATGCGTGGGTGATAGGGCGATGGAAATGGGCTGGAATATGTTTGTGTCTATGTACGTTTGTGAGCAACTTCATCACTATGTATGAAATCATGTTTTCTTCTGCATGCGTGGACCGAATATCCGTGGATATGTGAGCGTACGAGTGCACGCATGCACATGTGCGTGAGCCAGAACGCGTGGTAGTGTATACACGCAAACACACGCATATATACATACATATACGTGCGCATATATATATATATATATATATATATAAACACATTCATACACATCCATACATGAACATATGCATATCCATGCATACACACACATATATTCACACAAATAGACCCATAAATTTATGTAATGATTGTAGCCATTTAATAATTCCAAATCCGAATGTGTATATTAGTTTTGCGTTTCACTAAGTTTATTTCATTTTGTAATCAATCTTTTGCTGTCATTATTCATTAGCAATACTTTTTTTCTTTTTTAATGTTTATTGAACTATTTTCTTATGATTTATTACACCAAAATTGAAAACAATTTTCTAGATTAAAATAATCGATAATTTCATTGTATTAAAAACTGTAATATAATAACACTCGTCTGCAAATCATATTAGCAAAACCAATAATACCATCTCACATAGAAATATTGAAGTCGCATTTTCATTTCTTGAGTATTAGTTTCCAAATGTTTTCAGATATTGTAATATGTAGTTCATTGTCTGGTGCTCTATTTCTTTACAGTTTTAGATATTTCTTATATATAATTGTGTCACACATATCATATATGATTACATCAGTAACTATAAATATTTATGTAAGTTTTCAGATATTCTTGTCCAAGATTTTCCATCATCATTTTATATACTTATGTTCCTGAACGATGGTAGGCAACAAATCTGCAGAATTATATTTTCCTCAAGAATGTTTGAAAAACTAAACTCTCACTGCACAAGCAAATGAAATATATTCTTAGTGTGCAATTCTTATTTAAATTTCGATGAATTTTCGTTTCTTTTAACTCAACAATTTGGTATTAGATTTAATTCACTCCGCCTATATATATATATATATATATATATATAT
>NC_068985.1:88944303-88951989 GCF_001194135.2 Octopus bimaculoides
GACAAAAATTATTTCCCGGTGGGTGGGCATATCAACTTCTGACACCTGATCAAAAGGTACCGTGCTCATCATATCACAGGAAAAGCTGATATTGTTTCAAGCGTATGCAGCTGGTTTCCTTAAACGTTACCTAATTCACGATGGGTGTTCGGTTAATCTCTATGGGCCTGCTACAATAAAGGCTAACGTCATTTCCACTTCATTCATGGGGATGGCCTCGTTTTTTGGGGGGGATACAGATGGCATTGTGTTTATGAATATCAAAACGACCACGCCATTAATGGGGAGTGCTATGTCAAATAGCAGAGGCAGGGGCAGTTACGAAATGTTAACACCCAGGAAAACTGGTGAAAATGCCCTTGTTTCATCAGTATCATGCCCCAGCAAACAAGGCCCTGGTTTTAATGGCTGCTTTTCGTGAATGTGGCTTTAATCACGTTCATCAGCTTCTCCATTTATTTGGTTATTCTGACTATCATCTTTTCTTCAATATGAAAAAAAAAAAAACAGTTGGCTGGAAAACATTATATCACTGATGATGATGATGTTATATTTGCTGTTGATGAATTTTTTACGAGGAGGATAGATGATTCTTCACTAATGGAATCCGAGCACTGCAGCACCGATGGAAGTGGACCTCTATCGAAAAATAAATCTCATCTGGTCAAATTACAAGAGAGTTTATTGATCAGCGTATTTGGTTTGGCTGTCGTCATTCATATATCATATAGAAATCTGAGGGGGCATTTCCAAACATTCTTTCCTTTATTCTGCCAATCATGTCTCAAAAAATAGTTAGTTTCCTTAGTGTATGTTTGTGTAAGTGTATGTTTGTGTGAATGACTGTTTCTGGGCGTGCGTCTGTATCTGTGTGTGTTTTTGCCTACGTAACCACATCGGCGAAGAGATTCTGTCATTTATTTCTCTCTTTTTCCACACTTCATTATCCACACTGTAACACCTACTAGTATTATCATCTGCTTGGATGAACTATATCAACCAGTCTCACTGCTTAAATCTCCATAACAAAAGTTCTTCTATTATTCTGTTAGCAAGTGTGAATTTCTTTCTTGTGTCGACCCGCTGCAGATAGAAAAATTAATTATAGTCAAAATATATTACAGTATCTGAAGATATTTATTCCCTGTTGTATAATCTAGATCTTTGCGAGCAGTGACTGAATGAAAAGGATGAGTCACTCCAAGTATGTTTTTTTTTTATATTTGGCTTACATATATTCGCTCTCTTGATAATGAAATTTCTCTTCTAAAACATTATTCATGACTAGGTGACGAAAATCCACTGCATACAAGCAAACGTGAGCGTAAGACAATCTAATATTGGTTTGAGAGACTTATGCACTAGATAATAGGATTAATATCCTCACATTAAGAGTGATATTCATATATAATGTACGCTACAGCTTTATTCAAGTGTCGCTAGTATTCATTAAAATGACCGGTAACTATGAAATGACATGCCTGGAGAATATTTGATCATACTTGTTTACGATAAGTTCTTAATTGGCGGATAACTATAATGAGGAATGATAGACTTGATCTCAATATATTAAGTGCATGAAAAGAAGATTGCATTATATCTGCACTATAATAATGTCGAAACTGTACCAATTAGCAGGTGTTTCTGGAAATGTGATAATATATACAAATTCAATCAGAACACAATAAGTATAACACTGCTGCTATGTTCAAATTGTCACGGATGGATTGAATTAATAACTGGTCGGAAGTAAGTGCAATCGGTTAACAGAGATGATATAAGTAGTACATATAGCATAGATAATTCCTCGCTCCGTTACCACTCACGAATATTGTGTACATGTCTTTCATCTTATGCATTTTACTGAGTTCCTCGCACAAGCTGTGGACCTGCTGAAGAAGAGCAAACACCACTCATCTATCTCGTATTTGACATTGAAGAGATATCGAAGATGGTGTTTCCGTTGTAGGTCTCTCCGTGAAGTAGTTCTCGTATATCTATATTTCTAAGTTGTTGCACTACACAACCAGATTGTATAAATGTGAGAGCCTGCTCTTCCTTTTCTGGCATGAATGGCATGCATTCCAATTTTAATCATAACATTGTATAAAAATTAGAAAATCATATCCGATGATATTGTTCTAAACATAGCATGATGAAAAACTAAGGAAAGAGGCTCCTGCTATAAAGCTCTCATTTTCTACAGACGTTAAATAGTTAAATAGAAATAACAATCATGGGCTGCATCATAAATACATTAAGTTTATACATACAGCTCTCCCTTCCACTCTCAATCTATAACTCTCTCTCACTCTATGCATATGTCGTATATATTATTTATTATTTTATATATATATATTTATATATATTAGTTCATCACAAAAATAATATTGTTTTTTTTCTTATCGGAGGGTAAAATAATTACATAGCATGTACAGTGTAAAACGACTGTGAGTAAGTGGGAGAAAGGAACTGGAATGTTTTGGAAGTATCTTGGACGGAGTGAAGTTTAGAATAGAAAGTAAGATTATTTGAAAGTGGAAAGGAGTGAGAGGCAACATTCAAACTGCAGAGCATATCAGGTTCAAAGCCACTACAATTTAAGGCTGTAAAACGGGATGCGTTTGTGTGTTTGTAAAAAGATGTATACATTGTCTGACCAATAAGTATCCAGGCTGTTGACATAATAATGAAGGTAAAGTACGCAAAGTAAAGCGACTTGGCAGAAGTTGACCTTGCACTCTGCTGTGCATGCTCACTAACTTTTAACGTTGTTGCTCACTTCCGTTTTTTACAGCAGTGCTTGCAAAAATATGTGCTAGAACTTATAACTTGATGCTTATGTACAGCAGAGAGCACAGTCAAGTTCTGTCAAGCGGCTTCCCTCTGCGTCCTTTAGTTCACTTACTATGGCAATAGTCCGGGTACTTATTGATCGACCTAGTATGTCTTTCTTCTCTCTATACATTGCTGTTTGTCTATTTTCTCTATATATTATTCATAACTGCAACTTTCCTTATTTATGTTAAGGTATAAATTTAATAATCGCAGAGAATTTAGAAGTAATTACCAACTCTGAAAATATGTATTCGGCAAAACATGCAAATGAGAATATATTCCTTACGTTCACCAAATAAATCCTTTTGAAACTCTTCTTAATTTCAAACCATAAATCTCTTCTTCCTAGATGGTAACATACGGAATGTATATTTAATTTAATTTAAGTTCCCATGTTCACAGCACGGTTTTGAGATTGCAGCGATTTTATGAGGGAACGTTGAATTTCTCTTTTATATTTCTATTGTTTCAGTTGGTAGAGTGCGGCCATGCTGAAGCACCGCGTTGAAGAATTTTTAATCGAATGTATGTTTGTGGGTGCAGTACCAAAAAACAAAAAGACAGAAGGCCTAACTGTTGAGTTCAAAAAGAGTCGAATGATTGTTTTTGCTGAGCCTTGTACTTACCATATCGATCTCTTTTACTGAACCGCTAGGACAAACACAGACACAAACATGCATAGGCAAGCATATATACACAGACACACACATTTATTTTGCCAAATAATCCCATGCACTATATATATCCTAACATATCTGTGTGTGAAGATAGATCTCCGTTCAGTGGAGATGAGTTACAATAAGAACAGTAATAAACCAGTGAAAAACAAATACATAGTGCGTGCGTTTATGCGCCAGATGGGCTTCTTTCAGTTTCCACCAACCAAATCAACTAGCATCACTTCAATCGGACCGAGGTTGTTCTAGAAAACCCTTGCCCAAGTTACCAGACATTTGGAAGGAACACAAAAGCATGGGGCTTAGAGAATATGCACAATTTGGTCAGCATATGTCGGCATAGGGGAAAATATTTTTAAGATTTGGAAATCTCTATAAAAGATGAAAGCAGTAACCATACTGAGAAGTCATGTTATAGTGAGTTCAACTTGGTTATTCCGTAGAAAATGACGTTACTACCATTGGAAACTCAGGAAGACGGCCCCTCAAGATGGTTATTCGATGATATTTAAACTCAATATTTATAGCAAGTAATATATATATATATATATATATATATATATATATATATATATATATGGTGCAAGGATAATCAAATAACCAGCGAGTGGAAGCATCCTCCTGCGGTTAATATTGTAGGAACGCCATTGGGTTCAGATGACATCGAATAACCAGCTGGAGGATCCGTCCTCTTTGCTTTAAAATGGTAGTAACGTCGTTTCTTACGGAACAACAAAGTTGAAGTGGAGTTAAACATTACTTATCTTGAAAATCATTTCTAAATAATATTTGACAACTTTTCAAGTTTTTTAGTTGAGATTTTTTAATTTTCAATTTACATCAAGATGAGAACGACGTCTCAAAATATCTACATACAATTATACATGACAAAGACAAATACTCTTTGATTCCATCGTTCTCCGAGATTCCATTGAGATTATTTTCTCATATCTTATAAAATTAGAATTGCGTTGAAAAAAATGTTTAAAAACATCAGACAATTTAATAATTCTGTAATCGACATGTATATGTATGTGTTTGTATATATGTAATTATATATATAAAAGTCTATCTCTACTAATTTTTGTTAGAAATTTAATTCAATGTTTCGACGTTTTGTATACGAATATGTCAATGCAAACGATGCGACGGAAGATTGATAAATAGTTAAGTGTATATGCACATTTCAAGATGTATTGCTGTTTCGTCAGTACTAAATACAACACATCAACTAGCCATGAATTAGGTTCAATTCCATAGAGCATTAACATATTATAGTAGTCTGCATATGGAGTACCACTTTCTAAGAATTATATTCTAACTAAACATTAACTATTTCATAAACATTCTTTATATTTTCTGGTGTACCAAACGTAAGACTACTGGAAGATTTTCAAATATACAAAATATAGTGTTCATTGAACACTGAAAATTAGAAGTGCTGATAATCACTTTATCGACAATCTTTGAACAACTCTATTGCTTTCAAAGTGAAATTAAAATTTCTAAAGACGATATACACTGAAATACGCCAGAAAGTATGTCATTGCCAAAAAGAGTAAACTTATATGTTGAAAACTTCACTCTAAGGGAAGTTTTACTAAGCCAGTACCTTGTAAATTTTTAAGATTTATGAATGCAATTCTCTGAATAGAAACGTTTTGGAAGTACACAACGTGTACACCATCTAATCAAACAAATATCGGGACTGTTGCTATGGCAGCGGAGCTAATGTACGCAGTGGGAAATCATTTGGCACAGATTGACCTTCACGGTCGCTTATGTACGTAAAATTATGATGCTTTTGCTCAATTCTGTAGTTTTTAGCAGTGTTTGAAATTAAAGCGTATAGATAGTGGTCGTCTGGAAAAGAAAATCAGGCATTAGCTGTGCAGGATCTTGAAGAAGATTGTACATGGAGACAACATTATCAATGGTCGTGTTTTGTTGTTGACATACACGACATGTTGGTCTACTGCTGCTTTTTAATACAGTGACCTTATAGTCTCTTGTAAGTAGGCACTTGATATTAGGCTGCTACGATAAATCTTTTTGTTTCTGAGTTTCAGCCTCAAGACACTAACCTATGATGGGTAAGGGCTTTGTCAACATCGGCACTATTAGGTATGTGAACGCTGACATTAGGGGACGTATCTGTTTTTTAGGGATGAGTTATTGAGAGAACATCGCCTCCGAGTTTTCTGCATGTAAATATTGCTCGTAAAGTAGCTTCTTAAGGCTAGCAGATCTGCATTCATCTCTATTTATTATTTTTTTTTTTTGCTGTTGTCGATAGGTTTATCTCCGGGCGTAGTGTTTTGTGGTGTTTCTAATCTTATGAATTGGTCACTCTCTGCTAAGTTCGAAAAAATAACATAAAAGTTGTTTTGTTTTGTTTTTGCTTCATTTATGAGACGTGTTTTCATATGCGCGTTTGTCCTGTAAATTTCACGTACTTGTGCAAACATTGAGTCGTATGTGTAGTCCTAAATTTATTAATATATATATATGATTGTGTAGACATTCGAGTGTATGCGTAAGTACTCTATTTATGTACGTAGTGTTTTGTTCTATTTATATTTTACAATTTTTTAAACTTCTCGGGGTTGATTTCACTTGCGTGTTTCGCACATGCTTCACTGAAACATCATGCATAGAAGAAACTGTGCTTTGTATGGCAGTAAAATTTCGTTTATTTTTAATTATTTTCGTTAAAAGACCGTTTCCTTCTAGTCTTCCACATGTTCCTTTATCCTATTCCATCCATGTTGTTAGATTAGATTTGTTTTTGAATGGAGAGCCCGGTGTACTACATGCATTCATTATTATTATTATTATTATTATTATTATTATTATTATTATTATTATTATTATTATTATTATTATTATTATCATCATCATCATCATCATCATCATCATACTCATCACCATCATCATCATCTTCGTCGTCGTCGTCGTCGTCGTCGTCGTCATAATATTATTTTCGTTAATGTTGTTGTTGATGACGATGATGCTGATAGTGACTGCATGAAAACTAAGTTGATTTCGATTCTATGAACCGCGTTCGGATAAAGAAAATATATTTTGCTTACTTCAATAATATCCCTTATACTTTGAGAAGATTATTGATAATGTCATATTTTATATTCTTAGATATTCAATAGCACTGAAAAGAATGTGACACCTTCAGAAAGAAAATAATAACTGTATAGATCAGCATTAAGACACCAACGGATTATTACAATTTTGTGATAAAAAGATATAATGTGTGCTGCTGAAAATGTGTCTAAATTTAATGTGTCATAATGATTGGTCTTAATCGACAAAGTGAAGTCACTGTTTCCTGCTATAATTTATCGACATCATATATTTTTGTTTGAAACGAATACATGAAGAAGACTAATGAAACTTGCAAAACAACTGAACGGAAATCAGGAAGAAAATGATTGTTTGAAATGTATTTATTTTATCAATTTAAGCGTTTCCTAATAATATCGCGAACTAACATTACCCTTTTCATTGTTACACGAGAGCAGAGAGAATGATCGTGATTAAATGTTGATAAAGAGGTGATAACTAAAATCATACTGGTGATGTTGTTTCGAGCGAAAAAGCGGACGACATAATTACACCGATAATCTTTATTGCTTGCTAATATCGCGTGTCTATGTTACGGTTTAACGAAGATATTCAACAATGACGTGTGTTTGTGCTGTATTCTAGAAAACAAATTATTTACATTGAAACTTGCCTGGAATAATATCCTATTTGATTTTATATATGCTGCGCCACTTGTGTGTTTATAGAATTGATGTTTATCATCCGTGCAAGTTTTCATTTTCTAATATATATTCATTAGACTATAATATATAATATGCTTTCTATATATTTATATACTATACGAATACTCCCTTACTATTATTTTTATTTGAATATAATTGTTCATTATTTCTACACATCAGTATCATCTCTGACATAATTTGCTTTTGTGGGGGCTTCGTTTTGCTTTTTATATTTAACTTTCGGCACATCAATTTGTACGAGAAAATTACAACATCTTTATTTTGGAAATTGTGTTAAAAGTAAATATGAATCTCTGTAAATAGTGATCTTCAACAATATCGTGATCGTTAAACTGCATTCTACATTTAGTTTATATATATATATATAT
>NC_068985.1:88952208-88954365 GCF_001194135.2 Octopus bimaculoides
TATATATATATATGTACATATATGTATATACATAATAGCTTAAAATACGTTCTCGTAACGAGGAATTGTGTTCACTTAACATGTTTTAATATACAAGATTTGCATAAAATAGATTCCGTTCTCACGTCTCGAGCTTTCAGTCATGTTGGCGTCTTCACTTGAATAAATGTTCTGCAATATACGTATACCAGTGGATCTAGGAAATATATTCAGTCAGTGTGTGTATATATATGTGTGTGTGTGAGAGAGAGATAGAGGGAAAGAGAGATAGAGAGAAAGAGAGAAAGAGAGAGGGAGGCCATGTGTACATTTGTGAGTCTATGCATGTTTGCGCGTGTGTGCGTCTATGTGTGGGCGATGTGTGTATGGCTATGTCTGCATATCCCTTTGTGTTAAGTCGTTCCAGTATGCCTGACTCCGTGTTATGTATAACTATTAAAAGTTATATCTATGTGAGTGGAGAAAAAGAGTTAAACAAAATGCAAACTTAATTTTCTGTCCACATAATTTGATATATTTCCTTCCCAATTTGTTATGTCAAGTTTAGCTCTTGGGTAAATACCTGTAAAAAACACATAAATCGTTATTTATAAGCAGTTAATGAACGTTGATAACCTCTATATTTGCAGAGAAAGTTTTGTCTGCGATACTTAAGTTTGTTATAACAAATACAACTAAGTATATTACCATTTATTTTGTCATTTTTATGAGAGCAAACGTAGTGTAGATGCAAATATTATTTACATGCATGACTAGATGTATGATGTGTTGAATACAAATCAAGTTCTGATAAAGAAGTTAAAGGGATCAGGACAATATACACTCCGAACCCTCTCCTTGCAATAGATATGGGCTAAATTTTGTGTCAAGAATGATAATACGAATTAATATAACTGATGCTATTATTTTTATTATCATTATTATCTTTCTAGTTGAATTATTACACAGCAAACAAAGTAACATATTTCTTTTGAACATTTATTCGGAGTCTATTTACCCAACTTTGTGTTTAGTTGTGCTTTTTAAAACCACTTATAAAGTAATTTCTGCCTAGTGGCATCAACATTAACCGACTTACCTTAGCCGAATATGTGTACAATTGTATCAGTTATAAAGCAATCTATTTTACTGTTCTATTTATATTGTATCTTACAGTAAATAGAGCTTCCATTGCGTTATATAACGAAGAAAAAAAAATCATCCTAACGTAATATATTAGAATATATATCATAACTCATTGTTCACACCGACAGTGCAGTTGCGTGGTGATAGTGTCAAGGACTCATGTGCGAGAAGAGTTTCGTGTCACTTCCTACAATCTGCTCATAAATCAACTTTTAACAGAGTGGAATAATATAAGGAAAAGGACAGAAAATCCGTTCTACTCGAAGAGTGAATGTTTTTAGGGTGTAGATCATGGATGTAGCTTGCTCCTTTACATATAGACGTTAATTTTTCTCATTTAATATATATTTTTATTTGTATGATAGCAAAGATGTGCCTTTGAAAGTTATTTAACATTTAAAGATTTTGCAGGTCGAATCTTTTGTCTCCATTTCAATGGAATGTAAAGGAAAGCATTTGTGGTTAAGGATATTTGTGTTGTGTGAGGTTTTGGGGTTGTCATGTCGGTGAAAACCATTTTAGGAGAGTTACCATAATTTTGGAAGATCTAAAGAATTGTGTGACGTTAGATATTAAATAATGGAGCATCGTACAGAATGCATATATATATGATATGATCCAAGATAGTCATCAAAACAGTTATTTTTTATTTTGAAACTAAGGTATCCTTTCCTACTCTTGACATAATGCCCGGAATTTTGGAGGAGGGGATCAGTCTATAAAATCGACACCAGCACGCAACTGGTACTTAATTTATCGACCCCGAAAGGATCAAAGCCAAAGTCGATATCAGCGGAATGTGGACTCAGAACGGAGAGACAGACGAAATACCGCTAAGCATTTCGGCCGACGTGCTAAAGTTCCTGCCAGCACGCCGCAGTTTTAAAACTAAGATATCGAGCAAGAAATGTATCAAAGAGGTTTTAATTGGACATATGCATTACCCACTAGTGGAATTAGGTCTTAACTGTACCTGATACTCAATTAATTTATTTGTCAACTATATGACGATTCAACGCAAACACACCACGT
>NC_068985.1:88955200-88957877 GCF_001194135.2 Octopus bimaculoides
GGTAGAGCGCTTGATGTTTTTCTCAACTATGCTCCACACATAGTAATCGGGATTAAAATTCTGGGCATTGTTATATTAGAAAGGTAGGCTGGTGAAGTCATATAAACGCTCGAAAACCACTCCTGACTCTTATTTACATTATTTACATTTGACGGATATTTGTCCTCATCTGGTTTGTTGTTAAGACAACTTTTCGGCTGATATACCCTCCAGCCTTCATCAGGTGTCTTGGGGAAATTTCTAACCTGAGTTCTCATTCCATAGGTATTTTTCGATGTTATTAGTATTATTCAGGTCACTGCCTGGAATCAAACTCGAAATCTTTGGGTTAGTAGCCCACACTCTTAACCACTACGCCAGATGCCCCAAGACACCTGATGGTGGCTGGAGGGTATAACAGCCGAAACGTTGTGTTAACAACAAACAAGATGAGGACAAATACCTGTCAAATGTAAATAATGTAAATAACGTACATAATTCCTCATCTCTTAAATATAGAACTGTACCACTCCTGACTCTTTCCAACGTTTAGCAATGAGTCAAAACATTCTGCCGCACATATATCATCCGGAAACGTTCTTTTGCCAGGTTTTGTCCTCACATAACTATTTGAATTGAGTGCAAAGTCCTGTTCAAAGCTGTGAAGATAATCCTCAGCACTTGAACACAATGAGAATGTCTTCTCTGTGCTTTCCTGCAAGTCACGGTTTCGTAGACCCCCATTGTAACACTCCACGTCGCGTCTTATAACTTGCAGTCCTCCATGTAAATTAAGTGTCCTCCAACTAGAAATTTAGGTTTATTCTTTCAAACGCTGTTAACTTTTCAACCACACATCAGGCTCTTCCCGAGAGAAGAGACATAACATGGTCAAATCTATCTCAAACATTGTAGTCTTATTACTGTACCATGAAGACGAATCTATTACAAGTTTGCCATACTCCCTGTTATATCAGTAAAGCTTTAAATTAGGATATATTTTGCAATTAGCTTATAAATAAGAAGCAAGGGAAATTGCTTCATTCCATTCTTCCATTTCATGGGCAATACAACATTTTTTCCAAAGCAACATTCAGGGAGCCAGTATAAATGTATACGCCGAAAGGGATTTGAGCTCAAAATTGAAAACCAGTTACAGATAATAAAATACATGTATTAAAGAAGCTAAAGCTTTTTTGTTTGCACTTCCCATTTTATTATTTTTTTTACTAAGAGAGGTTGAAAGGACAGATGTATTATAGGAATACCTTATACATATTTGGAAACAAATTGCCTAACGCTTCACTGAAGCGACACCGATTATATCCAGGGAAAACTTAATGACAGACAAACTGTTCCTAAGAGAAGAATTTAACAGTGAAAATGAAGAAAAATAGTAACATATAAATGAAAAGAATTTGTAAATAATGGTTAAAATCCCCACGTCTATATAAAGCGTTGAAGTTCTTAGTTTGGTTATATCGAAATTCATTTGAGAGGAGATTAAACACTCACAAATATTAAAACTGCTTTAAATTGTCAATTGTCACACAGGTCATATGCAATAAGTACATTTGTCTATAAAGCGAACTGATTACGCCTAAAATAGTATGCCTTGTTTAGTTTCTAAGACTAATCAACAAACTTATATGTGTTCTAAAAGTTGATCGTTATTCCTTATTAATCGTTAATCGTTAATACTTTTACATATTTGTGGGGCATAACATGACTTAAGATTCACCGAACTCAATCTCATTTTAATATTTTCATAATTCATATGAGGGGCCGAACGGAAAGAACCGTTACTGCGTCGGACAAAATGATTAGCGACATTACTTTCGAATTTACTTCCTCAGTTGAAATGCCCCTGAAGTTGACGCTTACTTCCTCCTTCCGGAGTCGAGAAAATATCACAAGTACTGGGGGTTGATGTGGTCGGTTTACTCCTATCTCGCAAAATAGCTGGCCTAGTGTCAAACGTTCAAACCAATAACGTGATAATTCATAACGCTCAAGTATATTCCAGAAATACACAACCTAGTATGTTTCCTACTGATTTTGTATGATGCACCCTAGTTCATTCTGAGGAAAATATCAGGACGTCTCATCAGTTCTGTCCGATTTTACCTTTTTTAAAATTGAATAAAATTTAATAGTATTTTAGAATGTCAAATGGAATTAAAAATTATTTTTACGCATTTGTGTAATAATTCGATATTATTTTACAGAATAATAGAATTAAAATTTCTTTAATTAAAGCGCTTTCTAACATGGAAGTGTCCAAAGAGCATTTAAGGCACATAATGCTTTATGAAAACAAAAAAGGAAACTCTGCAGCCGAAGCGACTCGAACTATACTCTCAGTTTATGGGAAATATTGCTTGAATGAAAGAACTTGCAGAAGACGGTTTGCAAAATTCAGAAGTAGAGATTTCATTCTTGAAGATGTAAATCGAAGGGGACGTCCAGTTGAGTTTGATGATAAGCTGCTTGGGACATTACTCGAAGAAAATACTTCATTATCAGTTGAAGAATTGGCAATAAATCTTCGTTCAAACCATACAACCGTTCATCGTCATCTTCAACAACTGGGAAAGGTTGCTAAACTTGGAAAATGGGTGCCTCATGAATTGTCCGAAAGCAACCGCAAATCTCTTCTTGTTATCTGCTCTTTTCTTCATTCTTCCGAACTCATTTC
>NC_068985.1:88957887-88960936 GCF_001194135.2 Octopus bimaculoides
CCGCAAATCTCTTCTTGTTATCTGCTCTTTTCTTCATTCTTCCGAACTCATTTCACCCTTTTTGGATAGTCTTATGACTGGTGACAAAAAATGGATCTATCGAAATGTTAAACGTCGTAAACAGTGGTTTGGTAAAAAGGAAAAGGCTTAACCACAAATGAGAAGGGAACTTCATGGAATAAAGGTTCTTCTCTCTATCTGTTGGGATTGCAAAGGAGTAATTCACTTTGAATTCTTACTGCCTGATGCAACAATAAATGCTCAAGTCTATTGTCAACAATTAGAGCGTTTGAACCAAGCTTTGAAGAAAAACACCTGCTTTAGTGACTCGAAAAGTAGTGATGTTTCAACAGGACAATGTGCGCCCTCCCACTACAAAAATCACATCACAGAAGATCGAAGAGGTTGGTTGCGAAACATTTCCTCATCCACCTTATTCTCCTGCCCTTAATCCTTGAGACTAGCATTTGTTTCGTAGTTCATAGAATAATTTGTGGGACGTAACTTTCTCAAGCCAGGAGGAGGTCGAAACGGACATTTCAGTGTTTATCGCTTTGAAACTAAAAAGGTTTTACAGTGATGGGATTAAAAAGCTTGTAAATAGATGGAAGTATGTCATAGATAATCAGGGAAAGTACAGTGATGATTAAATTTCAATTAAATATAACATTTGATCACTTATTTTCTGTATTCAAAATTCGGACAGAACTTATGAGATAACCAGATATTAAGGGAAACATTACCCTTATAGCCTTGTTAAGACAAGTCGCTCCTTAATTAAAATCGATGAAGATTTTGTAGATATTTGTATGCTAATTACTAATACCTTAGATGCATCAAAACATTCTTCAAAACCCAGTGAAGTTGCACCTGTCTAAGGTGCATGCATAGATATATTCATCGTATCTTTCTAAATCCATTAAATACTTTATTATATAGATTTCGAAGAAAACAGTTTCCACGTGATTTGAATATTACGCAGGGAATATATTGCCGTGAATATTTTAAATAGATAAGTCTATAACTCACGTAAATCGCTAATTGTTATGTCGATATAATATCAATTTGCATTGTGCAGTTTATATAAATGTTAATAAACGAATTATAGGTTAAACGATTTCTTAAATGTTTACAGTAAAGAAAAAAATTAATTTTGGAGAGAACGTTGCGTGATTGTTGACTACACTCTCACAACATACGTTTATTTTAACAACATATATATAATTGTTTAAAAGAGAGATGTTTGCATGTAAAACGTTTTGTCTATTTCGTAATAATCAGCTGCATTTTTTTTATTTTCTCACAAATTTCGAAGCAATTGTTTAAGAAACAGCCTTGTGTAATGTATTCATTTATACGTGGGCAATGCAATATTGACTGAAATAGTCACTTCATTTCTTTTGCTTTAGAATCTATATTTTTTCTTTTCTGTTCTTTGTATATTTATTATGACAATTACTGATTCGTTATTAATAAAATTAATTAGATAAATACACACATTATTTTAGTATTACTATTGTGATCTATATCCTTATCATTAAACAAAGCGCAGAAAATTGTGCACGTTTGTGTAATATACCCCGTAACGTGTTTCTCCTCCGAAATAACAGGCCTTGTACCCGAAATTTCACATTTATTATATAAATCAATATTTATTTTTTTCCATATCGCAGTCTTACATTTTCTTGTTCCTCACTGGATATGTGTCAGTTTCACATTTACAATTCTTGTTTGCTATTTGAGCATATTGAACGGAAACGTGTAATACTAGTCATAAATTCCTTTGCAAAATATTTTACTATATTATAGTTCTGCTTGAAGAGATGCATCAGAAGTTCCTTGTTTATTGCACTGAATTAAGATCTATCATATGTCAAGGATCGTCTCAAATAATATCCCCAATTCTTCAGAATATTCAATCCGATTGCTGACATTTACATTTCATATATTCGCCAAACAATAAACTTTCCAGTCTCTTTTAGATTTGGAAATGTAATTTACAGAACATTTGAGACAGATTTTGTGTTTCCGATTGTGTCTTCTGTTTTTCTGAAACTCAAAATGTGGAAAATTCCTTTGTCATAAAATTACTTTTGATTACATTGATACCAACATAATCAACAAAGAATATTTCAAAGCAAACATGTTACGTTTGCTTATATACATTCATAATATACTCATCCACTCATTAACTCGCGCGCGCACTCACGCACATGGACACATACACACACACGTATATAAAAACAAACGAACACACAGATATAATCACTCACATATAAGACTAACTTACACATTTTATCGTTTATTTTCTTCACCCGTCTCTCCTGAGTGCGGCCATACTGGGGACGCACATTTTTTTTGTAGACGAACGAATCGATCCCCGTATTTGTTGTCAGTCCTGGTTGTTATGCAGTGAAGTGTAGGGGTGCACAGACACTAAGACACATACACACATACACACACATACACACACGACTAGTTTTATTTCAATTCCTTGTATCAAATTCACTTCAAACCCGGAACCATGTGATTAGGGAACAATCTTCTTTCGACATAACCACGCGTGCAACTACATTTACATTTACACATAAGTATGTATGTGTGCATTACAATATGAGTGTGTATATATTCGTCGAAGGTTCTCTAGCATGAACATCATTGATATGGTAGAACTCTAACAAGTTCCTATACAAATATTCATTTCAATATCCATGTTTCTAAACATTTTACGAAAAGATTTTATGAGATGCACACTATATGCGTTTGCAGTACTGTCTCATTAAACACATATTTCATCAGCCAAAATTAGTTTGTTTATTTGCTGATTTCATTGTGGTCACGAACGTGTTCATTATATCGCTAATAATATTGGTGTATTATTCTTTTAAATTTATTTCTATCTTGCTTTCTAACCTTCTAGCGGCAATTGCATGCCTGCATATGTTATCGTAAACAATGTCTGTGTTCGATTGTGTGTGATTATGCCCGCACACATATGCATACAAGCATTTCAACAATTAAGCTATACGTGTATATATATATATATATA
>NC_068985.1:88961127-88962797 GCF_001194135.2 Octopus bimaculoides
ATATATACATACATATATATAGATATATACATATATATATATGTATATGCATGTATATATATATATATATATATATATATGTGTGTGTGTGTGTGTGTGTGTGTGTGTGTGTGTGTGTCTATGTGCATTTGTGTGTGTGTTTGTGCTGTCTGCGTGCATGAATAAAACAAACGAGTAAATCCTAGATTTAATTAATTGTTCCATGTTGGAGCAAATCCATCAATAAAGAATCGCGCCGTTAATTTCGTTATTGGATTCCTGAAATTGTAGGATTCTTGAATTTCTTCTGATACAAATCGAACTACCATAATTTATCATCATTAGTTCTAAAATTCATTGCTTCACTCTCATTCACTGAATCAATCGCATTCTCCTTGCTCTCTTACATCTTTATTTTTAATTTGTTTATTATTTTCTACTTCAAATTACTATTAATATTATTATTGTCATTATCCACTTCTTCCTTTTTCTCCTCCTCGTCATCATCATCATTATCATCGCTACCATCATCATTACTTTTAATGCACTTGTGGTGTTTGCAATTGCCTCTGCCCGTTTTCTTGCATGCAGCAGTTTGTTCCATTCTTCTTTATGTTCTTCTTCATTTCGCTATTGATGTCATTATCGTTGTTGTATATGTTGTTGATGTTATTCCTGTTATTATTGTCATTCTAATCATCACCATCAACACCAAAATTATTTTGCTTCATATTGCTTTGGAATATGATGTACATCAGTTGTGAATTATATAGTTTAAGTCAATGCCATTTTAAAAAGTTCTAACTCAGTTCAAATTTGTAATATTCACCTTCAGATGTTGACCACGAACGCACGAAAACATTGCCTCATGGCTACGGTGAGAACAGATCAGGACTCCATGATGTTCCACAGCTCCATTCTAACACATTAATCTTAAAATTAATTTCGGTCCAACAAAAGATAAGCGAGCACATGGCACAATCTTTTCACTGTCAACCTCGCAGTATGGTTCTCAATGTACTCCCAGAAACTTAAATTCTCGCAGAATGGTGTGCTCCAGGTAGTTTTGAGTTAGTGCAATATCATGTGAATGGTGATGTTTGTCTGTATTAAAGATCGAAGAGATAGTAAATCACACACGCACGCGCACGCACGCGCACGCACGCACACACACACACAACCACACACAAACACACACACACATACACGCCCGCGCGAGGACATAAGAATGTTTCGTTTCTCCAGAGCGTCAAACTAATGCTCGTGTGTACTTATATATATATATATATATATATATATATATATATATGTGTGTGTGTGGTTCGGCAAAAGGGACCAATAGATTAAGAACCGGGTAGAAAGTAAGTCACTGAGATCAGTTTATTCAACTAAAAAATCTTCAAGGTGATGCTCCAGCATAGCCAGAGTCTAATGCTTGAAACAAGTAAAAGATATAAGACACATCTCTTCATACTTACTTGTGTGACTATATGCATATGTGCACACCTATATATCTGTATGTACAGATATCTGTGTGTGTGTATGTATATGTGTAGATGAGAGTATATGTTTATATGAATATATGAATATGAATATATATATAGGCAATGTTAATTCTCTAAATGAAGTATTAACAGTAACTGCACGATAAAGTGTAGTATATTGCCACTTAAGTGTGGCTGACCCCTAGG
>NC_068985.1:88963484-88970890 GCF_001194135.2 Octopus bimaculoides
ACCCACTACACTCTCTGAGTGGTTGGCGTTAGGAAGGGCATCCAGCTGTAGAAACTCTGCCAAATTAGACTGGAGCCTGGTGTTGCCATCCGGTTTCACCAGTCCTCAGTCAAATCGTCCAACTCATGCTAGCATGGAAAGCGGACGTTAAACGATGATGATGATGATGATGATGATATATATGTACACACACACACACGCGCGCACACACACACGCACACACAGACATACATATATATGTATGTATGTATATATACATATTCCATTTCTATATTTAAGAGATGAAGGATTATATACATTATTTACATTTGACGGATATTTGTCCTCGTCTTGTTTGTTGTTAACATTTCGGTTGATATACCTTCCAGCCTTCATCAGATTTCTAGGGGGAAATTTCGAACCTGAGTTCTCATTCTTAAGGTATTTTGCGAAGTTATGGAGAGTATATCAGCCGAAATGTTGTGTTAACAAGGAAGACGATGAGCACAAATATCCGTGAAATGTAAATAATGTAAATAATGCAAATAATGTATATATGTGTGTGTTTGAGTGTGTGAATGCGTGTGTGTATGCCTATACATAGAGACATATAAACATATATATGCATTTATGCATAAACATATATCCATATGTGTTTGTGTATGTGTGCATGTGCGCGCGTCTGCATGTGTGTATACATTTATGTGAGATACAGTGTAACAGTTTCTGTGTGAGTATATTCGTGTGTGGTCTACGTGTGTTACTATGAATTTGTTTTTCGTGTGTGTGTATCTGTGTGGTTACAGCAAACAAATACATAGCATAGGAAGTGTAGTGTGTGTCAGAAATATGTCTGTTAAAATTTGGCAATCAATACATAAGTTACCGAGACTTAAGGTATAAATAACAGAAATTAATATCCCATTAATATAATTACAAATATATATTTCCTAAATGCTGCAAGCTTGAAATTTTTTTTTTCTTCCTATTTATTTCATTCTTTTGTGTCTCTCCGATATTTTCAATGTTTCTCTTATGCAATTTGGTGAGAATTTTATTTCAACATTTGTTATTGAAAATTTTCTGTCTACATCATTAACAGTATTCTATATGGCATTCTTTTCTTTGTAGGTTTATAATCTTCCCTTACATAATATTCAATTTAAGCTTTGGCACATTTCCAGACAATAACTGGGAGCATATATTTCATTAAATTCTATGGTATACTTATCTGGTATTTTGACTTATCGAGCCGTGTCTGTGAAAAACTAAAATAAATATCAGCTGGATTTGAACCAAATCCTCTAACGATAAAATTTTGAATGTACGCAACATGCTTTTCTTTCGGTCGCCTGTTTCTCTTATTCTGGTTACAACCCTTTCATTCCGGTTTCTCAGCCAGATATAAATATGCAGTTTCTGGCATTATATTCTGCCAGGAAAAACGATGTAACGTTTGATAGTGTCATAATAAGGATATATATATATATATATATATAAACAGAGAGATATACGTTTGCGTGACAAAACAGTCCATAATATGCAGATTGTGTATCGGGATTAATATTCTCTCTTTCTCCTTTTTTTCTCTGCCTACCGGTGTGTCTCTGTCTCCCCCAATCTGTGTCTCCCTATCTTTCATTCGTTATTTATCTATTTCTTGATATCCTTCTCTGAAGAAAGGGTCCACGGAGAAACTATTGCAGAAAGAAAACAACGTATCCTGGAATCGATGTATTTTTGAGTGGCATTCTTTCCATTTAAAGTAATTCGACAAAAGACGATATTTTGTTGGAAATGTTTATGAATGTATAGTGTTTGTTATATGTCGAATTTTGCTCGTGTATTATTCATTGAAAATCTCTAGGTATATCTTACTTACGGTGATATCAGTTATTGCAATAGGACACGAGCTCACGAAACAATAAATTGTCTTACACCTCTGCTAGCACCAACGGAATTGTATGGTATGCATTACATGGGTAGCATGTTGTTACCTTCATGGAAAGAAACCGAAAAAATTGGTTTATATTTGATTCTGCTCCCGGATTTCTAATACAATTGGAATAGAAATAAAGAATATTCACTCCGCTTGAATACCCACACTGAAATTCTGCGACGTACTCACCATAGTCTTTTAAGATAGTGTATATAAAAGTGAATTCAAAAATATGTTTTGTAATAGGAGAAAATATATTTTCTGAAAAGATTTTACGGTTTGGAAACGGCTGGAGACTTTGCCGAAGAAGACATTGCTCAAACAATCATGAGGTAAAGGCAATGAAAAGTTGCTAAAACAACAACAAACTAAGAAAATGAATACACAAAGATCAATTCGTGCTCTTGCGATCAGATTCTGTAATATCTCCCGCTATAGGTCATCTAAAAATTATTAACCTTGGTTATTATGTAAACCGCAGATGTCGTATACAAACACTTAAATCAGCTTTCTGTTATATAGATTGCCTCCTTTGATCCTCAATTGCTTATCTTACGTGTTATGTGTGATTTAGTTATTAGAAAGGATCATTAAGCAGGTAAAGAATGGTAAGAAACATATGTTAGGAAGGGTTATGGATTACAGCTAGAGTTGTAGGAACTCACTCGTCTGTATTATTATTCGTATTGTTTTTATTGTTGTTGATGTTGTTTTTCTAATTATTGAGTGAGAGAGCAGCGCATATCATCAAAGTAAAACGAGGGTGGGGGTATACATATATATGAAACCCTGTATACAGATCATGCTTACCGGTATTTCGACTTACATTGTGACATACGACTCATAACGTGAACTCATGAACACAATCCCTCCACTCAAACACACTCAAATACGCACACACGCAAACAAACACTTACACACACACATACACACACATGCATATAATTTCACCCAGGCCCCGAGAGTAGTAGAAGCAAATAAATGAAAAATGTGTAGTAAGCCCACAATAAACTGAGTATTGTGTTAATTTGAACCTATATTTGATCTCTATATTAACCCCGGTAATATTACTATGTTCAGTGAAGGCGGTGAGCTGGCAGATTCGTTAGTACGCTCGGCAAAATCCTTTGCGGCATTTCGTCCGTCTTCGCGAACTGAGCTTAAATTGTGCCACGTTCAACTTTGCCTATCGTCATTTCGTGTTTGATAAAATAAATATTAGCTTAGTACTGGGGTCGATATATCAAGTTACACACTCCCTCGAATTTACTGGCCTTGCGCGAATTGGGAACCAATATTACTATGTAAGGTAGTCCCTATATCACTTTACTGGAAGCAGAGTATATAGTGATTTCTCAAAATGGTTCTTGAAATTTGCCGCTTAACACTTTTTCAATTCTTCATGTAAAAATAAAGAAGTATATAAAAATATTAAAAGAATATTGTAACATGTATCTTTTGGGAGGAAGTTTAGAACTGTGTGTAAACTAATTTACTGTTTATAGCTTGTCATTATGCAGCACTCGATAAGGGCACCCGTATATCTTAATATTAAAAGCCATACGTCGCTTAGCGCTTTGTTGTGGAAATCCAGGTGGATTTCATTGAAATAATGGATTGCCATATCAGTCAAATGTGAAGATATCTGCGTAGCATAAGATTTATATGAATAGAAATTAATTCAGTGTCACTCTGCTTCTAATGATTTATAAAATCATGTGTATAACAGATGACACAAGACTTCTATTGAATTTGAAATTCCAAGTCTGAATATCATCTTAACAATACCATAAAATAGATTTCTTCCTGCACCATATTCTAGTCTTAGTAGTAAAAAGCGTGTTGGGTAATTTGATAATGGTTTCAACATATTCGTATTATCTCCCATTATAAATAAGAATGTTTAAACGTGAAATTGTACGCTGTCCTACACACACAATTACACACTTACAAAGAATCATAATCTACATTAATAGAATGACAGAAAAATAAAATATATGGGAAAATGCAATGGATCCCGAATTTTGTTTTGCGTAATAAAATAACGCACAATATTCAATGAAACGCATGGTTAAATGGAGATATAATCAAATGATAGTTACCTAATGTAATTTTTAAGATATTTTTCTACAAGCTATTTGTTGGAATTCGATCTCTGTCACTTTCCAGTTGGGTAGCATTGATATACGGGTCAATAAAGATAAAATGCACTTCAATGCACCATTGAAATGCAACAATGAAAATGCATTTCTGTTTCATTTTTATTTAATTGCCGAAAGAATTATACACATGGTAAATTAATAATAGATTAATTATATTAATTAATTATTCATTTCTAGCAATACATAATCAGTATCTAGTAACATCAGGCATTTCCTACTTTTCAGATATTTAGGTACGCGCCATTTTTATGACTGAATCATTGAGTAATACTTTCAGTTGTCACTGTACATTTATTCAAAATGAAACAGAAATGAAAGGCTAAAAATATTAAAATGATAAGTGTAATCACATTTATCAGCTTCTTCATTCTGGCAATACATTTGTGCATTTTTTATCTTCCTTTATTTTCTTTAATTGTGTTTCTCTCTGTCAGATCTAATCTATAGCCTATTAATCGAATATCATTTTTGCATTGGATTTAACGTTTTATAATATGTTTTTAGAATAGGATTATAATTTGCGAATAAACGGCATCTGCTTCCCTCCTAACATGTATTTCGGAGATTTACTTTTACAATTTCTTTAAAATGCGCCATTATTCACTCAACAAGTTTTTCAATATCACATTTTAATTATTTATTTGTTGCTTTTATTTTCACTCTTCTATTGCTCATCTGCATCTTAAATGTCATCTGTCTTTACAAAAGAAAATTGCATCTTAGAAATTCCAAAAGAAATGAAACGGCAATAACTGCTCCTTATCTGATATATTGTTCTCTTTTACACCACTTGGCTGCCATTTCCATTTTCCGTTGCAAAATCATTGACATTTTCTTAAAAAACACTTTTTGAAAATTCTTTATTCAACTTTTAACTTCCATTCTCTATCTTTGTTGACATCTATTAAGACTCATTTCTTCACTGATGTATTTTTCTTTTATGTTGGAAGATATACATAAAAGATTATTTCTCAATTGTTTCCTAGATTTGCCTCCTTTAGTATTTTATATTGAATTTCTTATGCCTTTCTAATTTTCAATCATACTTTTAAATTATATAGCGATTTTTATTTATTATCAAAGTTATTTCTACATTATATATCAAAAATAAGACATTAACTCTAAAAACTCTGCAATAATTCTTATATGTCAGAGTGAAATGTTGCTTGCCATATGAAACTCGCATAACATTCAAGTGTTCAGATGGAAATAAATCAATGTTTATATGTTTGTTTCATTATAAAAGTCGAGTTTCTTTCTGTAATCGAGTATTAAGTGCCATGAAATACAGTTGAACACAAAATCCTTAATATTCACACTTTAATAACATTACTGATATTTTGTATTTATTCACTTCATAATAAAATATATCCTAAGTACAATTTTGCAACATTATCGTGTAAGAACATTTATATTTTGTAAAAATAAATTCGCATCAATACATAATAATATATCTTTAAAATATAAATTCTACTGAAAATTAGCCAACTTGAGTAAAAATCTCTAGAATCTCTCCGCATAGAGATACAATGCAAACGTTTATCACATCTAAAAATGACTTTAAATATATGTGACATGCTATGTTAGATGGTATAGCAATATGTCGCAAATATCGGACGATGATCAGGGAGATAGATTGAACCAACGATTAAATGGGAACTCGGTGCCATAGAAGGACACAAAGATGTTAATGCGGTATTTTTTTATTATATACTCTATGACTCCCTGTTAAACCTACTAATAAATGTAAGTGAATTGGACAGATCAATTGACTATACATACGTATGCATTAAATACGCATTGAGAAAGTGTTTAAATTCCTAAAAAAATTTTACAACCGAATAAAGCTCTACATGTCGTATCTTATATTTTGCTAGTTTATAAAAATTTAAAGAACGAGTTCGAGGTTTAATTTCAATTCGTTTTCACTCTACATGTGATCCCTCCGACGCAAACTTACAGAAGTGTTATATTGCGTATCGTTGCTACATTAAAAGTTCGAAAAATAATTATTAAAGTTGAAAGCTAATGTTACTACCTATTGGGTTTCTTTTAAATTTATAAAGTATTTACGAATATTGGTATTGTGGAAGCATCAAAACTATTATTGTAAATTGTGTGTAGACGCACGGACAAAAATTAACATGGTACAGGACCGGCAAGGTATTTTGATAATGCACCATCAAAGAAGGGTCATCTGATCGTATTACAACTAAAATAGCCAAAGCAACTACAAACTTTGCGTACAGTAGAAACAAATGAAAAAACAAAAAGAAAGAAATTACTAAAGAACAATGATGAGTGGAATAAATTCCACAAAAAAAAAAAAACCTCTGTGTGAAATATCAGTCATAAACAAGAGTACTAGTAAACAATAACAATAAAATGTTCAACAATATTCATAATTATGAAGAACTTCATTCCTTATTTTTAACATAATTTAGTGGAAGAATTTTTTACCTGATTTTCATCACGAAATTCAGGAATTTTAACAAAAGAACGCTGCTGAAATATTATTTTCTCCTCGCAATAACTGCAGAGACGAAATTGCACGTTTTGCCACTAGGCCATTGTTAAAAATCTACAGGAAGCTGAGAAAAATATTCATGTCTAGATTAAAACAGAAGAATGATGTTGAGTCACCCTCTGATATTTTCCTTTGTTTTCGATATTTTTTAGCCGATACCATTCAATGCTTATCATGCCATTTTGTTATGAATAACGCAGATAATTTATTATTAAATCGAAGCGACCCCATGTAGTCATATTAACTCCCTGTTGAAGAATTGGATCAAATGTTTATTTTGTTCGTGAATAACTTCAATATTTTCTTGTCATTCAAAGAATTAAAGAATATAAGCAACCAAACAAATCGTTTAGAGTAACACTTAGTGCATTATGTGATTATAAGTTACAATTGGAATACTAAGAACGGTAGAAAATAATAGAAAGCATATATTCCACAAACAGTAGATGACAAGTTTCTAAAATAAAATTTACGAAAGTTGGCTGTAGCTTTAAATTATCTTACAAAATTTATTTTTTCATTTCTAAAATTTTGAAAACGGCATTTGACATATTATGGAAAAATATTCAACGCAGCAGAGAATTAATAAGAGTCCGTTCTACGAATGTAACTGGAGACCAATTTCTTTAGAGATTAAAGTACGTATACTGTGGTTTAAAAAAAAATTCGTTTCAATTATCTGATACTTCGACTTGTTGCAACTTTCATAGCACTTATAAATTCTTACCCTGCATATCTGAATAAAGAACCTAAAAAAGAGTCTTAGTGTGTGTATATATATATATATATATATATATAT
>NC_068985.1:88972201-88977198 GCF_001194135.2 Octopus bimaculoides
ATATATATACATCAGTTCAAAAAAGGAAAAATACAAAAAAAAAACAACAACAACGTGAGGACGTGATACAGATTGTGTTACTAGACGCTCGGGAAAGGAAAGATATAAAATTAGCGAGTTTATATAATTTATTCGTTTTCTATTATTTCTTGCTAATTAGTCATGAACGCATCCTTTTCCTGGGTTCGTGTATGTGTGCATCTGTGTTTGTGCGTGTATAGAGTTTATTTACAATGCAGTTGAAGATTTCTAGATCACAATGTATGTAGAGATCTACTCATAACTTATTAGTGGGTTTTCATCCATTTCCTTAGATATATACACGATTGTTGTAGCAGAAAACAATGCATATTTTGCTTGGCTGCGTAAATATGCATAATATCTAAGAGTTACACTAGTATTTAAAAAAAATCCATTATCTTTTTAATGTCAATCCCTCCATTCTCTGAATGTTATCAACATTTTGTCATCAAACTAGCATTCATTTCTATAACATTTTGCCATCATATGTATCGCAAATAGACACATTATAGAAAACGACATGAAAGTGAGAAAGTTACACTGAAGTACCACTGCAACTGATATAATCAACATTATTTGTTTTATTCAACAACAATGACGAACAACATAACTATGTAAGGCTAACATATACATCCTGAGTAAAACATTGATTGAAATATAATTTACTCAGAGCAAGATTAATCTTCTGCCGGAGGGCTTCATTTTAGTTAATTAACTTTAATGATAAATCATCAATTCTTTGGGCAGTATTCAACAACAACAAAAAAACATTTGCCTGTCGTTCATTTGATGAAAACTGCTATGATTAAAGAGTTAAATTAATTTTTCTGACTTTAGAAAACTAGTGTAAAAAGTTGAAATGCCACTGAAACTTTAACACAACAAATGCTAACAAAATTGTAAAAATGCATCCATTGTGTATATATATGTAAAAAGCAATTCTGTCGGAAAGAAAAATAATTATATGGTTATAAGAAGACGATGTAGAATATTGATATTCAAATTACATGAGACGAATGCTCGGTTTGAAGATTAACAATACATAGAAGTTGTTTGTCTAAAGTTATAAGCTTAGAATACTATCGGTGGTGTCTATTTATCTACGTACGTACACACACACATACCGACACACACACACACACACGCACAAACACACGCACCCATATATATATATATATACATATATATGTGTGTGAAGGGTGAAATACGTTTGTGTTTACATGCGCATACAAACACGTTCGCACACGTACACGCACGCATACACACACATAAATACAAGATATAAAAACAATTAAGAAGTATAAGATTAATATATTTATTCCACAAGTTGATATCCATCAGATTACTATCTTTACGAAACCAACATTATGGAAAAATAAAATGTTAGCATATGATGAATAATTTTACATGTCTGCAGTACCTTATTTACATTATTTAAATTTGACGGACATTTTGCATCATCTCGTTTGTTGTTAACACAACGTTTCGGCCGTTGTCTTGGGGTAATTTCGAACCTGGGTTCTCATTCCTAATGCAATTTCATGTTACTATTATTATTATTATTGTTATTATTATTATTATTATTATTATTATTATTATTACTATTAGTAGTAGTAGTAGTAGTAGTAGTAGTAGTAGTAGTAGTAGTAGTAGTAGTAGTAGTAGTAGTATCCAGGTCACTGCCTGGAATCGAACTCGGAATCTTAACCACTAAGCCATATGCACGGGCTACTAACACCAAGATTCCGAGTTCGATTTCAAACAGTGACCTGAATACTACTACTACTACTACTACTACTACTACTACTACTACTACTACTACTACTACTAATAATAATAATAATAATAATAATAATAATAATAACATCGTTTCGAAATTTCCGCAAGACACTTGAAAATGGCTGGAGGGTATATCAGACGAAACGTTGTGTTAACAACAAACAAGATTAGGACAAACATCCGTCAAATCTATAAATGGGCCGATGAAAATAATATGCAGTTCAATGTTGATAAATTTCAAGCACTTCGCTAACGGCCCACAGAAAGTCTATAATCAGTATATATGGGACCAAGGGGCAGTGCAATCCTAGAATTAGAATCGGTGCGTAACATAGGAATCCACACCAGTAGCTAGATGTACACGTGAGTAGCTAAATGGATCCTTAGATTATTCAGAAGCAGAAATCAGTGCACCTGGTTCCTCCTATGGAGGATATTCATCCTCGGTAGTAGAGATTACTGCTTGAAGGTGTGGTTGCTGCAAAGCGTCAGATTTTTGGCGGAACTTGAGACAATCTATCACCATTACAGAAAGAAGATTGATTCGGTGAAACAGATGATCTACTCGGAGATGCTCTAAGGACTGAAGCTCTACTCCTGGGAGGGTGGGGAGAAAGTTACGCAGTTATATAGACATGGAAGATCCTGGAAGGTCTAGCTCCTAACTCGCGAATAAAAAAGCTATACTGACCACTGAAATGGACGGCACTGCATAATACCAATGATACAGTCTTCTTCATCTCAGATAAGAACCCAGTATTGCAACAGCCTGAGTTTCAGGGGATCACAAATGTTTAACATTCTGCCAAGGAACCTAGGTGATCTGCAAGTTGTAGGTGTGAAACCGATCAAAAAACACCTGAACAAATATCCATCTGAAATCCCCGATATGCACACTACAACTGCGCAGATATATTCACACACACACACACACACACACACATCACTCACTTTCTCCCTCTCTCTCTCTCTCTCTCTCTCTCTCTCTCTCTCTCTCTCTCTCTCTCTCTCTCTCTCTCTCTCACTTTCTTACACCCCCCCCCACATATACACACATTCAGTTCTTCCAGTTCTTCTGGAATATGTTCTTTAGATTCATATTAGCTGAATCTTATAAATTGTCGTCCAGATATACACAGATGTGAATGTATATGAGATGGAGAGGTACTAAACTAACATTCTCTTCGATTCATGGCATGTATATAATAAGCACAATATCAGAACCGTATACTTACACAAGCATATAGATATTTATATATGTATGAAGATAGACATACATGCGTACAAATGTGTCTGAGTATATATGTATGTATTGGTGCCTATATAAACTCTTTGGGTGCTTTGATATCACTGAAGATATTAAGGTGTATTAACGAATTGATTATAATTTACAGTTTTCCGATATTTATAAAGGAAAAAAAAATACTTAAATGAAATGTAACATATAACATTTCTCACTGTCTTTATGAATATTTTTTTGTGTGAAAAAATTGTATTTGAAATAAAAATTGCATTAAGTAAAGTTGTGCTGTAAAGATTGATATCTGTATGGTTATGCTTGTGAGGCTAAGGAAGTAATTCCCTTGCTTTAAATGTTGTACAGTTACACTGACTTGAGAATCATTTATTGATTGATTTAGAAATATGCAATTTTCATAAAGAAATTGCTTTCTGATATTTCACATTAGTACAAAATAAAATTATAATAAAATAATCGATATGAACATCTGTATTCTAAATTCCTAGCTTTGACAGTATCTATTTTATGCATTACTTGTATACTACCAGTAATTCTTACCAGTTTTGTTCCAACGAAATTGTGTTCATTTTCTAATACAGATACATTAATCCCAAGTGTATTTTTTTTGCCCATTTCTTTAGTTAGCAACCATTCTGATTGATATCGAGTGATTTTGGAATGTATTGAAATCATATAGGAAACATTTAAGAATATTTATTTAAATATGCACAAGTATTCCGTCCAATACTGAATAAAATGTTTCTTAAAAACAAAAAAAAAATGATATTTAGCGTCAGCAGCTGCCATAGAATATTTTTTGATCATGTCAAATGTCAAGCTTAGATCTTGTGTATCTGCTGCAATGAAATTATCTCTTGCCAGAACCACCTTTTATGAGCAAAGTCGCTAATTTTGGTGACATCTTTAGAATAGGAATGACTTTAACCATTCTTAATATTACAAAGACTTCTGCTAACCACCCAAGTGTTTCACAAATTGTATCCCGACTACTTTACATTTCTGAAATAATACTAATTCTGATTAAACATAGTTTTCGTTCGTTCGATGGTTAAACATTACGTCATTGTTCACTTGTTTAGTTGGTAAAACGGATGAGTAGCTTATGGCATAATTTTAACGATGCTCTACACAATGCTTTCCCTGTTTACGTTACTATAACGTCTCTTAAATAAAGAATTGCAGATAACCAATCCATGTGTTTTAATTATAAATGCGTGTAAGTGTATAAATATATATTCCCATTGTAGGTATTTCTGTATATATCTTTACAGAGAAATACATTCCTAGCACATATGCATCTATGATGATGAATGTCAACTCGGTAGACTAGCAGGGCAATCACTACCAAATTTTCAGTTCGAGTAATGTCCATACAACTATTTGCCTTAAATGCAGCTTGCACATCACGAGGACCAACGCAAGTAATATGAAGAAGCTCAGTTGCAATTAAAATCCGAGATATCCCACTGAGTAGAGCAGAATAATTTATATGCGAGTTCTTGTGTGAGCGGTATGTCTCCCCTTCAGCTATGTAGTAACAGGTTTCCTAAATAGTATCTGCAGTAGCGGTGGGCTGAAGACAATTTTCAATTGTTTATTCAGTGTTAAACTTATCCTCATTGGCTTTCCAGTGATGGCGCCATCTTTTTCGAGGATTGGCCCTAGCCTGCAATGCACAGAGTCAGTCTACTTGGCATACCTAAAGAAGGCTTTAGTGTCTAATTTTAGATTCCCAATGATCAAGCCTTCGCTGTCTGCTCTTTCCTTCTCATGGGAGAACTTCGGTTGTCTCTCAATCTCCAGCAGTGCTGTTTGCAGGCGGGATTTCTCATTGTCATTGGGTTCTCTATTGAGGCGTTCTGCAATCTTTGTACGGCGATATGTAGTAATTATGATTATGTCGGTGTCCATATATATATATATATATATATATATA
>NC_068985.1:88977639-88978362 GCF_001194135.2 Octopus bimaculoides
ATATATATATATATATATATATATATATACTAGCACACACACACACACACATACACTTATACACACATATATATTACATACATAATGAGTGAGCATGAAGGTGAGAGAAAGAGGTAGAGTGAGGGGAGTGCTGCTGGTGTATATGTATATTTAGTTGCGTAACACACCATATAGGAATATACAAGTGTTTGAATATAAACGTGTTATTTTTGTGTGTCTAATATCTATATTCCAAAATAGAATTTTTTATGTCAATCTTAGCAATTCATTTATCTTTTGAACATTTCAATCTGTAGAAGAGTCCCAAAAGACCATTCTGTTCTTTATGGCAATATCTCTAATATATAAACATGCGTGTTTACCAAACGGTGCACCATATTACGACACATTCATATCAAAGAGAACACTCTAAGTGGAAACATTTATCGATTCAAAACACAGATATAAGAAAACGTTTGACAACTTTTAAAACGCAACTAGAATACAAATTGCTCGATATATCTAGATTCATGTTGTTAACAAAGATATTCTAAAGGTAAGTATATGTTTTGATGGGCGAACTAACGAAAGGCATATGTGTACATTTTTTTTCTTTTAAATATATGGAGATATATTTTATATGAAGATGCAAGCGCACGTTGACAAAAAGATATATACTCACACAAAACGTACATTCATATATGTGTATGTGTGTGTGTGTACATGTATATATATATATATATA
>NC_068985.1:88978704-88980427 GCF_001194135.2 Octopus bimaculoides
ATATATATATATATATATATATATATATATATATATATATATATATAACATATTTATATATGTGTATATATATTATAGGGATATATGTGTGCATGTGTGCGAAACAAAGAAAGAAAGTAAAGACTATAAATTGCGATAACAATCAATACAACAACATAGAAACTACTGTATATTAAGCGTCCGTCACATCTCTCTATCGCCATTCACCTCACGAACTCCACTCACCACCTCTCTATCTCTCATATCCCCATCTCTCTTTTAATGGTTTCTTGTGTCAACGTAATCGTAATCCTGTCTCTACCACGGCGGCTACACGTACAGTATCTACTACCACTACAACTACTGCTGCTGCTGCTGCTGCTGCTGACGACGACGACGACCACGACAACGATGATGATGATGATGATGATGAGGATGATGCCTGCTTAGGACGATGCCGGCTATGTAATCGCTACGTCTCTTGCTGTAACATCTCTAGAGTTTGTCATGTGCACAAAATTAAAATGGAACACCAAACAAGAGATAACAGAAATATTTTACTCAGCATCTTAATTTTGTGCAGATTTTTCATTGGGAGAAGAATGGGATGATATTGCCACCTCCAGATTTACGAAACACATTAACCATGGCAATTACCAGATGGTAGATATAATTTTTACGGAATATCTCTACAAACTCAAAATGGTTTCCATGAAGAAGTTTTCATATTTACACTGTCTCGTATCCAATGAGTGATTAGACTTAAATCTACGAGGTATATTACACTGTTAAATTAATTAATGCATCATACATGCTCCAATTCGATTTGTATGAAATCTTAAAACAAACATTTTCCTTATAACATTATAAGAATGTGTTTAGATGTTTGAATCTTTCAATACGATTTACTCAAAGTGCCATATACTCATCATATGACACTCTCACCGTCACTCGCATTCTCTCTCTCTCTCTCTCTCTCTCTCTCTATCTCTCTTTCTCTCTTTCTCTTTACATATGTGTGTTTGTATACACACACACACCCACATATATACCTGTCAAATGTTGATCCTTTCATAACCAGAGTAACAGTATACGAAGATTACTAATACTATCCTTGTATTATAATATTCTGTTCGAAAATGTATATAATACGTGCTAAGCGTAAGCTTATAATGTATTGCTATTTGAAATCTCTCATTTACTGTTTTTGGATCATAAATAACTGTTGATATTTTAATATTAATACTACAATAATCTGAAGATTACAAATACTTGCAAATATTTTTTCCTCTAATTCCTCATTTATTGAGCCTTTCTTCATTTGACAATGGAAATGCTGTGAAACAAAAATGTCTCCGTCAGATTTAAATATCACTTGCTCTTTTGCAGTTAACACTAATAAGACATATTAGCACTATCCGTAGAAATTCTTCGGTCATTTTGAAAATTCTAGGATGGAATTTGTAATTTTCTGAAAATTGGCATCGTCAGAAGTAAAATTACACATAAGCCGCATTCGAGGAGTAATCAGTCTATCTATCTATCTATCTATCTATCTATCTATATATATATATATATATGTTTTGTTGTTTATAGTTTCAGCTTAGAGCTCCAGCCATGCTGATGTACCGCCGTGTTAAAGAAGAAACCTGTCGTGACCAGGATTCGAACCTGGGTTACCACGGCCACAACGTGGGGTCGTAACCACTAGACGATCACTGCTACCAGATGTATGCATATATAT
>NC_068985.1:88981628-88982027 GCF_001194135.2 Octopus bimaculoides
TATATATATATATATATATATATATATCCATCCATCCATCTATCTATCCATCTATCCATCCATATATAAATATACATTCATTTACATATACATATATGTGTCCGTGTGTGTGTGTGTGTAGACACACACACATATTCATATACTTGCACCGACGCACCAAAACATATAAATCAATAAAAAAACTTTTATAGACACATATATATGTACGCATATCCAAGTGACACTATGTATCCGTAAACACACGAACATATATGCATGTGTGAGTATGTGTGTGTATGTGAGTGTTTGTGTGTGTATGTATATATATATATGTATGTATATATATGTATGTATATGTGTATGTATATATATGTATATATATATATATATGTATATATATATATATATATATACATATAT
>NC_068985.1:88984754-88990222 GCF_001194135.2 Octopus bimaculoides
ATAAGTAACTAGGATGTCCAGGTACCACTGCATTACGACGATTGAAGTGGCTCTATTTAATTGATCAATGAAAACATTACATGAATTGGAAATAAACTGCTGTCCTCTGATGCTTAGAGCCATGATATCCCATTGTAATTCTATGGCAAATTTTTAATCACTACTAGGAACTACAATACGTTGCTTCTTTTTCGCTATTACTGTTTCTGAATCACCACCCAATCTTATGGCTTAGATTGTTTCATTTTTGTCTTACTTGTTCCTTAAATCCTTTTCTAAATATTAATATATTGCTAAGTTTGGAATCACATCCCCACCGCACCTTCCTAATTCTCACGCGTAGATCTCAATATTTTCCATTTCAGTCCCTCTTAGTTGACAATCGTAATATGTCCAGCCACCTCTGCCCCTCCTCTTTCTGGTTCTCACCTCGCCTTTATGTCATTATCTAACTAGAGTCTTTTGAGACATACTCTTTTGTATAGGTATGGATGATTTTCTAGTCATAGGGAAATAGGGGTAGAGAAGAATGTCTGACATTAACTAATTTATCACTAATAACAAGAACTTAACTGCCATTTGTCGGTGGTTTTTATTCTAAGGGAACGCAGATTGCTTGCTCCACTGGGTCTGTTGAATGTGATAAGGATAAACATGAATCTAGCTGTACCCCTTTATTGACCACCATAATTTTCTTCTGTCACTCTAATTCCTAGTAGGCCTCAGGTATTTTTCCTTAAAATCATTCTGATATAATAAGAGCAAAAGAAAATGATGTATTCTAATCTCTAGAACTGATAAAAGGTCTGTTAAAAATATAATGAAGTACGAGTATATTGGAAATCTATATGGTCTTAAGCATCCGAGGAGAGCGGATTACTTCAATTTGATATAATGTTTGCGTTGATCGACTAAATGGAACCGTTTCGAACGGCCATAAGGCACTAATACCTGCTAGTCCCTCTTAGTTATTAGCTTTCTATTCACCTAACTTCGAACCGTGCGGACAATACTGGACAAACCTAATTCAAATAAATCTTATTTCATATATATATAAGGTAGAACATATTTTACTGGGGAAACAAAAATAAAATAAAATAAAATTCACAGATTTACCTCCCCTCTACTGCAAAATAAATGAGCGAATAATTATCTCCCCCTACAATTTTTTTTTCCCCACTGGCAATTTATCGTTTTCAACTCCCAGCTTACTGGATAACGACGTACAATTCGACTTGCGTCTTGTAATCTGTTCAATTGTCTTGACTCTTGAAGTCTATTGAAAAAGTTGCAAGATGCAACGAAAATTTTATAAAAATAAAAATAAGGAATAAGTGGAAATTTTACCGGTGAGTGGGTTGAATTATGTCACAAAAAGAAAATGACTATCCCCAGAAACAGCAGCATATATCTATATATATATGTATAGACTATAGAATTTAATCATATTTGTTATGGAAATGCATTTCTTGCATAACTGGTACCAATGATTAAGATGTAAATGTTGCACATATTCAAGTTCAATGACGTAGATTTAGATATCGAAAACTACATTAAGTAAATTCAATTTCTAATACATTACATTCGATGCTATCAAATTGTTGTTACGAAATTATTGTATGTGGAGTGAAATTCGATTATAAAACTTGTTTCTATTGTTATCTATCCATGATTACAAATCTCTTATTTGCTTGATCAGTTACATGTGAGGGGATAAAATGTATTTTTAAAAAAATATATTAGATAAATGATGAACTGTGTACATACATTTTTCTGCATTTATATCAGGTAAACGGGAAACTGTTCAATGGTGACCTATGTTGTAGTGCCTTTGTATATCACTTGATTAATTGAAATGAAACTGCAGATAGGAAACACTGGAGTGATAAAGAAATTTATGCTGATTACTATAATTCATGGAAAAAAAGATAATATATTTATCTTAGTGGATGTCAAATAACGCATGAGATATGTTTGTGAGATTTGCTCTTCTGTTTACCAGTATGTATGTTAAAATATGTATTAGCATTACTTATATTCTCACACACACTCATACAAAGAACCATATATGGGGATAAGCAAAAACAATCTTTTAGTCAGTTGAGAAAATCGTAATATCAATGTAGACATCTCTTACTTTATTGAAGCATAGGTGCTATCAAAATGGTATCTCTAATAACTGGTTGATTCAGCATATATATGATTGTACACGACATAACTTTATAGACATTGCTACAAATATATTTGCCAATTTTCACCGTTAAAGCTTGTAAATCCGGTTGGTGCTGAGAGTAATAAAACGCACCAATAATGGTTTAATGTGCGACTGAAATGCGAAAGCAGTGAAATAGACAATAATTCTGAAGCTGAAACACAATTGTGTTTTAATATAAATTATACTAAACGCAATGTTGATGAAAATGCTATTCGTATGTTCAGCGATTATACACTCGCGCGTGTCTATGGAAGAGAGATAGAGTGTGTGTGTGTGTGTGTGTGAGCGAGGAAGTGTCAGAGAGAGAGAGAGAGAGAGAGAGAGAGAGGGAAAGAGAGAGAGAGAGGGGGAATTGTGCGATTAGTATAACTCTTGTTAACAATGGAATTGAGCCGTGCATATAAATATGGTGACACATTTTCCGGTAACAAAGCATTCTTCCGAAATTCTAAACCAAAAAGTATCTTTCACAGTATTATAACCTACCTGTAGTAAGTTCTAAGCCGAAGCTCCAGAATTTGGCTGCTGCATTTATTTCTAGACTGAAGTCGCCATGTTAAGCGTTTACAATATTTTAAATTCCGTGTAAATTATATACTTAACTACCAATGCCAAACTGTGTTTGCAAATAACTAAGAACTGTAATCAAATTCCTTTATTCCTGGTTAAAATGTTGTGTCAGAGAATCTTCAAATATTCTGTTGCTTTTAGAATTTTCTGCAGTAAACACATGGTGTGCACCGCTGAAAATTTAACGATGCTTGGAAGCTGCAATACAGAGATATATGCATCAATTTTCGGAAGGCAATTTTACAATCTGCCTCAGTTCACTAGCGCGATGTTAATGGCCGTGTAAAATATGATAGGTTTTCTAGCCATACACTCTATATTCTTTGCTGCGTGATTTGGAGAAGGTTTATAAAGAGAATAAAAGAAACAGGACAAACAAATATTCAACATCAATTTTGGTGCTGTATAAACGTTATACAACTTCACTTACATGTTTTTCGCATCAACGTTTACGTCAATTTGATAAGCCTCAGAGAAGCAAGTACACAAAGGATCTCAGGTACTTCAGAGACCTGGTAACTATCAATTTGCATACAGTAAGTGTTTAGAACTATGGTTAATATCTAATTTATACCTTTCTATTGCATTGAATTAAAGAAGCTACAAAGTACATAAACCTGGCTTCCCACCGATACAATTCATGGGAAACATACCTGTAAGTTTTACTAAATCGGATAGTCACATAATTCCTGAAGTACGTAGAGGGCAGTAATAAAGAATTGAGAACATTCTTTTGGCGTCGATGTCTTCAAACAGAAATTATATATATATATATATATATATAGACAGAATAATATATACTAGAGGAACACATAAAAATGTTTATAACTTCAGCATTATGACGTGCCAATTATTTTCATGGATATATTTCTGTAAATCACATGTGAATTCATGAATGAGAGATATTAAACGGCAAAATTCATTTACCAGATTTTCTACATATTGTTATGTGCACTCAAAGTTACGCCGAATGAGAAACGAATGTAAAGAGAACGGAAATAAGCAACAAATAATGAATTATAGTAAAATATGTGATTGTAATTATTTGAGCATTAATTTAATACTAATTATTTATTAAACTACAACATCCATAATCGGATTCCTGAATGCATACGTAATACATCACATGACATATTAATCATGTCTGCTGCGTTTAGTACCCCTGCCTGGAAAACAAGAGCTACCTTTGAATATTGATGACGATGATGATGATGATGATGATGATGATGACGACGACGACAACGACGATGATGATGATGACGATGATGAAGATGAAATTATAAATAATCATAATAATAATGGTTTCAAATTTTGCTACAAGATGTTGGGTCGATTGCATCGACCCCAGTGTTCAAATCGTACTTAATTTATCGAACACGTAGGTTAAGTACCATAGAAAACCAAGAAAACATAAAATTAATTACAGAAGTGGTGGTGAAAATGAAAAGAAAAAACAGATAGCAGAAAATCGAAAGTTGGAAGAGCCCAGGACCAGTGTGGTCTACAGGTATTGGATGAAGTATCTGAGCGGACTCCATGGAATTAAGGCGCAAGAACTGCATGAGTGCTGGGAGAAATAAACACTATCCATCTGGATTAAAAAAAAATAAAATACATTGCTAAATGCCAAAGATCCTGAAAAGGGTCGGAATGTATCCAACTTTCGACCAATAACGTGTAATACACTAAAGAGGAAACTATTGTCAGGTGCTTTGGCCAGTGAAATGTATAGATACTTAGCAAAAGTAGGCAGCTACCTAAGAATGTCGGAGATTGACAGATGAGCAGTTAATTGTCAATCTAATTATCAGAAACCGCAAGAGAAGACACACATCTGAGCATGGTATGGATTGATTGCTGTAAAGCGTACTCTATTATAAAACAGTGTTCCATAACAAGCACCGTGGAAATGTAAAGAGTAGGACAAAGCATGAAAAATCCCTCTTTGGAACAGTAGGAAATGTTGGAGACTTGGATTGACAGCTGGGAATTAAGGTTTAGGAGAGGCGAAAATCAAGAGAGGATTCTTCAAGGGAGACAGTGTATTCTCACTGAACTTTGTGCTGGAAACGAACCCCTTGAATGAAATACTTCTGGAGACAAAGTTGGGTTATGATCTGGGAAGAGGTAAGGAAAAACTGAATCGCTTGCTAATCATAGACGATTTGAAGTTGTTCACACAAATTGAAGCAGAACTGGACGGCGTTTTCTTAAAGAGTTCAAAACACATGATATTAAACTTCAGTACATCCGCAGGTGTTTAGAGCAAGGCATAATTTATGAAGCCATATCTTATTATAAATACCATAAGGCATCTGGTGAAAAATGACTCCACGCAGTTATAAAGGGCAGATATTATATTAATCGGCAATATAGTTTGAATATCACAAAGACATTACGCCAGAGAAGATCTATTTGACATGGTCACAAATATATACACACTCAAACTTTGATATATATATATTGATAGTTAGCAAGGTGAGACACACATAAGAAAGAAGGAAACAAAGGACCACTGATGAGGTCACAGAAGTGTGACGAAAGAACTCTGGCCAAAATAAGATTAAGATTAAGATTAATGTAATATAAAGCTGAAAAAAAAAAAATTAACACCAAATATACAGTGCGTGTGTTTTTATTGGCTAAACTGGCAATATGACCATCCCCAAGTACAACAATATAT
>NC_068985.1:88990232-88995950 GCF_001194135.2 Octopus bimaculoides
ACACACACACACACACACACACACACACACACACACACACACACATACACACATATATATATATATCCATTCACATGTATATGGTTATACGTATAATGTATATGTATGTTTTATTCTTTCTCATTCATTTATTATATTTCGCTTCGTATAATTCAAGTAGGCCACAGATAATTTGTATATGATTGTATTTACATGAATATAGATCTGTTGTCTTGTGGCATGTGCATTTATTAAGTATTTGTGTGTGTGTGTGTGTTTCTATATTTCTCTTCTACGTAAGTTTCTTAGCACAGTGGCACTCGAATATGTATAAGGGAAAACAGCCTAAATACAAGGCGCATAGTTCTCTCATTTGTTCTCCATAGACATTTACTTTTCCCCATACGCCCCTCTTGCCAATAAGATCACGTTCTCCTTGAGTGTTTATAAGAATGTCTCGCAAATTCTGCATAGTGCTAAATGCTTGGGAAGGTTCCGGTTTGGGGATGGATTTGGTATGGACATGATGGCACATCGAATCAGAATAGTTTTCTACATGACATTTAAATGCTCTCTTACTTTTTACTGGAAGTGAATATCTTTACGAATGTTTTAAGACTGATTCTGATTACGTCAAGAAAATCTTCCTAATTACTATTGCACAAGTGAGTTTTTGTATTCTGATGTTGATTACTTGAAGAAAGCACTCTTATCTCTATTACTATTTTTAAAATGTTGTATTTCTATCTTATTCCCGGATACGAAAGATGTACAGTTCTCAGTTTACATGGCGCAGGTGCTATTAACATTGGATTCAATGCAACTAATCCTTCTTATCATACTCTATACTGTATACTCACGATAAATATACAAGAATATTTAACCTTATCTAATGATATTGTTACCTTCTCCGTTGAGTTTCTGCGTGATGTGCTCACTGTTTCTTTATTACATGCGGATATAAGGATTAGAATTCACCACACGAAGCAGTCTGGAGATATTTTCGTCCCGGCGTCCACCACTTCATTTAAACTGTTAGGTCAATGTTTCTGAGGATGTCTGAAATCACCAGTATTTTTTACTATTTCTCTTATCCTGACACGGAAGTTCCAGATTCACTCGAGTATCCAGATTAATACCCGAAAAGATTTGCCCCGGTCCTGAGAATATCTTCTGAAAATGTAGGCATTTCTGACATCCTCCCATGTATTCCGAAGTTTATTGATATATTTATTTCCGCTTTACATTTATAAACTGTGCCCATGTAAGACACATTGTCGTCAATTTCAATCTATTGTAGCATCCATGATCGGGGTGAGTTGAAACGGAAAGCTATTGGCATCGATAATGCTTGTCTGTTCGACAACTTTATTCTTCTTAATACTAAATCAGAAAAGTTACCCAGTCCAAATACCTTTCCTAAATCCTTTAATCTTATAGATAAAAGTAGGGCGGGTGGTATTTATTCCCCTTCCTTCGAAAGATCCAAGGACTTAAGATATGTATTTCCTTTACAGTATTGACAAGGTGTTCATTACTCGAACGAGTATTTCGACAGATAAATCAAAAGCCGAAATAAATTTATCTGAATGATTGCGCGACCTGCGATACTTAACCCATTTCCTGAGCAATCAAGGTGTAAGTAGTGGCATTTGCATGCATTGCATTCAGTTGATTTTCACCCAGTGACTGCTGATCTGATCTTATTTCAATTGCTGTTCCTTCTCCTTTAATCTTCGATTACGTTTATCGACGAGGACAGTATGAATAGCAAATCTTTAAAGGAATTGACATTTTTTTTTTTTTGGATGAAAGATAAGTATTCACTTTATAACAAAGTGACTGTCACGATGCTATGTGAAAGGCATATATGCATGTATGTATATGTGTAGGTATATGTATTTGTGTATTACATGGGCACTGCTATACACTGACAAGTGTGAAACAACGCTGCAAGTCAGTACTCAATTACAGTGTAATGTCAAGAACTACGCTATGATAATTGATTTCTATTCACATATCTCAGAATATTTCTGATGTTATATATCGTCTCATAACACTCATTTCTTATTCATCTTGTTTTACTGAAAATAAGTTTCTTTGATTTAATTTTGGGGTAACGTTGTGATGGTAAACAGAAGACAAAACATATTTGAAACAAACTAACAAATATCAGGCGTAAATAATAGATAAATGTGTTGAATTGTGTGTTTGCAATATCAAATATTCGAACAAAGAATATAGATTTTTCATGTATGAAATATTTATAATATTTTTGCAATAATTGTTCGTGTCTGCAGAGAATTACTGATCATTTTCAGTGAAATCTTGTATTATTCTAACATTTAAAGAACAAATATCACACTTATTGATTTATGCATTAATGTTTTCTTTATCCGTTTCCATTTTCTTCTTGTGAGAATTCTACGCTCACTCTTCGTAATTGTTATAATAGGGTGTTTCATACGTTTACTTTTGTCTTTCTATCAGCACACAAACTAGGAAATTCTCTTGATGGTTATGTACTAATATGTTTACATCAAATTATCGATGTAGATTATTACAACAAATGTGTTGATGGGAAATAAATTGTAAAATATCATAATTCATTTTCAATTATGTCTTCCCTACAATCTGTCTAGGGAAAATCGTTTTGTCGTCATTTTGTCTTTTGCAATCACACATTTGATAAACAACATAGAAAGAGATACATTAATAAGCCAACATACTGCTTTTTAACTAAAATCTCTCAGATCTTTAATCTAATTATATAAAACCGATGTGTTATTCTGCAAACAGTAAATTCCTATTAACAACTTATATCAGACTCATGCATTGCGCTTTCTATAATTTAGCCGCAAAATAAAACCCTTAAACGTTAAACATTAAATTCACTCATTTATAAATTACTAAACACACAGAAAAATGGAATGTCTGTCGTTTTCTTGCATAGATAAGATATAATTATAATTATAAATGGTAATGATTTTAAACATAATATATAAGGGTATGAGTGTCTGGGTGTGTGTGTGTGTGTGTGTATGTGTGTGTGTAACTATGCGCTAATGTTTGAGTTTTGTATTATTTTCCCTGTGTTTGTCTAAAGGACGTGTATTCAGAAAATAAAAATTGAAAACACAACTATCTATTCCTCGAATTATTCATCATTTCACAAATTATACATCTTCAATGTTTCTATGGAAAGCTGAATGCAATCTTCCTTTGTAATGGTTTCTTGTTATCGGAAGAAAAATAACGCAACTTTATAAGAGAATGCAACATACATACAAGAGAGGAGTGCAATAGCAGGAGAATCAGTGAAGAAAAGTTAATAGAGAAAGGTGACGAGTGAGAAACATTAGGATGGGGCAGCATAAGCAAAGGTGCAGCAAAAGAAATCATGCAAATAATAATAAAGGCACGAGATGTAGATATATAAACTCTTATCAAGAGGGTTTGAAAAGGTTAGAGATAGTGGAATGTATATATAATATGATTAGCTCGATGGACGAAGGGAGTCGTGATGATCTTAGAATATGTGCGATTGATAAACAATCGGAGCGTAAACTGTTTTATTACCAACTGCCATCTTGCAGCAAATTTTACGCTAAGTAATAATTATCTAATTACTGTTGCCAAACGAAAAGATATACTTGAAAACATTAAAAGAAGAGCAGTAGGCGGGGTGTTTCGCTCACCAAAAATCTAATATTTTTGCCGTAAAGAAATCTATATTTGCAACAACAATGAAAACTATATTCTTTTGTACTCGAAGCTCAAGGCCAGAAATTTTAAGGGAGGAGAAGAGTCAATAAAATCTTCCCTAATAAGCAACTGGTATTTAATTTATCGACCCCGAAAGGACGAAAGGCAAAATCGATCTCAGAACGTAGAGAGACAAAATACCGGTAAGCGCTTCACCCGGCGTGCTACGGCTCTGCCAGCTCGCTGCCTTCCAAGCAAGAATATTTTGCGGAAAATATTCAGTATGTATACGCCTTGAAGCCTTTATTAGTATTTCAATAACTATAAGTAATCAAGCATGGACAAGGATACACACACACTCACACACACACGTACACAAACGTACGCAGGCAGACATGCACATACACATGCATTTTTCTTACCGACTTTTAAAAGCTGTTGCTTCACAGCAGTAACAGTAGAGGTAGAGATTCAGTCAGTAATGTATTGGACCTTCACCATTCATGCTGCACAGAATTCGTTACATATTTCCCAGCGTTAATTGTAGCAATTCCACTTCACATGTGCGATAGAAGTTCCATTTCATAAGTAACTGTGTACAATAACCTAAGGACTACACTTGCAGACACGTATAAGCATTGAAAATAGATCAAAGTAATTTTTTCACTCTCATTCAGGTTCTAAACATAAAAGACTTCTATGATATTTCTTCTACTTTTGGAAAAATAGGATATAAGTCTTAGTGAGAAAAAAACGATAAGATTTAAGAAATTAAAAAGAAAAGTGCACTCTACTTACACTAATTCATTAATTTTTCAAGTTATGTTTCAAATAATCGTTGTTGAACTTTATTTTAATTGCAGTTAAGTACTTTACAGTATTTCTGAAGCATGTCAAGAAAGAGACCAAACAAAAGATCTTAGGAGGAAAGTGAATGTTTTTCATTCTTCAAATATCATTAGCAATTTTATTGTCAACCGCCATTTCAACTGCACACAGACAAATCATGTCCGCTTAGTTTTAATTATTTTCTTAGCTATGTAAATCTTATTGTCACATTTGAAGAATGGTTAGGAATCACATCAAATAATTAGTTTTGCTCTCTGAAAATCTCATATAAAGTCAAGTTGACGTCGTTACTTCAGTTAATTTTGTGGTAAAAAAGAAAAGTTGAAAAATGCTTTTCAGTTCTGTCATTTCCTAATTGAAACTTATTAAATGTATCCTTGTTTCTCTGACGTAAAACTTCGAAGAAAATATTAAGATTCAGCATAAGATGTTAGACATTTAGAGACTTCAATGTTTATCTCCGAGATATGCATCATAGTAATACATCTCTGGAGAGAACAACTGTTTATACATAAAAGCATAGTGAATCCCTCTTTGGCGCAGTGTGAAGTCTACCATCACACAACGATAAAAAAAACTGTTTCTGCGAGTTAAAGCATTTGTTTAAACAAATTCAACTAATCCTCCGGTACAGTTCTATGTTTAAGAGATGAGGAATTATATACATTATTTACATTATTTACATTTAAAGGTATGTTTGTCCTCATATTTTTTGTTGTTAACACAACGTTTCGGCTGATATACCCTCCAGCCTTCATCAGGTGTCTGGGGAAATTTCGATCCTGGGACAAACATAAACACAAAGGCAGACACTCAAACACACACATACACGAATATAATACACATACGTGCTTCCGAACACACAGTCCTGCAGGCATATACGTATTTAAGATAGGCGTCTTTCAATTTTCGTCTATCACATCGAGACACAAGAATTTTGTCGTCCCCAAGCTACAGGAGAAACATTCACCCGTGTTGCCACATAGCGGGACTGAACCGAAAACCATGTAGCTTGGACGGAAGCGTTTATTATATGAATGCGAGTTTTTACCGATAAAAATTCAGTAAAATATTTCAAAATTTTCGATATCGAATTGGATGAGATTTGTCTTACCTTTATAATATACCTTTCAACTCTTTTCGTGGGGAATCTTTCACGCCGTGCAACTTCGAAAAAGCCATCGT
>NC_068985.1:88997411-88999140 GCF_001194135.2 Octopus bimaculoides
ATATATATATATATATATATATATATATATACACACACACATATATATATATATAGGCATAAGCATTGCTGTGTGGAAACATACTTGATTCCCAGCCAGGTGGTTCCGGATTTAGTCACACTATGTGGCACCTATTCATGTGTCTACTATCATATTCTTTAGCCGACCAAAGTATTGAATTGTTAATGGAAACTGTAAGAAGCCAGTATATATACACACAAAAAACACACACATACACACACACATACACATACGCGCACACACACACACACACATATATTTATATATATACAAGGTGCGATATGCAAATTACCGCCATTTTATAATTTTAATTTCGTGCATGAGCATTTGTTGGTTTAAATTGTCTTGCCTACGCAGTATAATAGGGTCGGGTGCGAGAAAAAGACACCATTACGCAATTCAGTTTGTCAGACAATACTAAGCGACATGATCAATTACTTGGCATTCACTTCGGAAGCTCCAATACCAATATTTCAAAGTGCTTGTGTGTCAATCTGAGGACAGTGCAATCCGAGGACATATACTCATAGCGATAACAATCAAACATCTAGTGGACATCATGGTTTTAAAGTAATCACTAGTGATGGCAAAGTTACGCTTTCATTCGTCTTTTTAAACGGCCTCAGACTAAACACAGAGGCCTACATCAACCGCCTGGAGGAAGTAGTGCGATCTGAGACAAGAGATTTGCTGCTGGATGACCCACTGTCTGGCAACTGGACTCTGCACCATGCCACACAAGTAGGAGAATCCAGTCATTGCTGTCAGACAATTTTTGCGACCACTTCATCCGTAACATCTTGCCAGCTAACTCCCCAGACTATTATTATTTTTGTTGTTGTTGTTGTTATTGTTGTTGTTATTATTAGTATTATTATTATTATTATAAACATCATCATCACCATGACCACCGCTAATACTACTACCACTACTACTACTACTTTACTCCTTTCCGGAGTTGTTTTATCCCGCAGTCAATGTTAAAACTTAAGTTACGTAAAGCTAAACATCGTTACCACGAATGAGACATCAAGCTACGTCTAACAGAGAAGAATGAATTATTGCAGATCACCGTCCGTTATGTGTCTAACCTACAGATTAATCTGCTCCCTGATTTTAGGTGAGTGAAGAGGTTAACTCTCTTTTGCATAGTATTGGTATAAGCTTTGCTATATTCGGAGAGGTGTATGTGACTGAAAACAACAGAATCTTTCAACGAGAATGACCACATTAATTATTTTTACATTTTCACTCGAAGCACAACTTAATAATAACGTGTAGCTGAAATTGCGACGATGAATATTAGTGGAAAATAGATGAAAGTTGTGAACATGGTGGCTGGCAATCATACGCCAGTTGTCGGAGAAATAATTGCAGAGGGTGGCCATTTTCCAGAGCTAGTCACAGTAAACCTAGACGTATGTGTCTTACAGAAATAACAGTCCTTTTCCAACTATATTTATAATATGCTGCTAAGTGAGCGAATCTTTCTTTTCCTGTTACTTCTCATTTATTTTCGTCTTAGTTCCACCATCTTTGTAAACTATCCAACTAATAATTTTTCTGCATTCAACAACAGATACAAATGAAAACAAAATAAGCACCGTGGCTGATGCTCGTTTTCGGCGTTCTCATTTCTATTCCAGCTACTACTACTACTACTACTACTACTACTACTACTACTACTACTACTACTACTACTACTACT
>NC_068985.1:88999349-89003964 GCF_001194135.2 Octopus bimaculoides
CGGTGGTGGTGGTGGTGGCGGTGGTGGTGGTGGTGATGATGATCATGATATTGATGCTGCTGTTGCTGCTACTGACTGCTGCTGCTGCTTCCGCTATTAGCAAATAAAGAACACTTCGAATAGTATTTTAGTTTTGGAAATATACATTCAGGTAGTGGAACACATTTTTCAAAATTTCTAACTGAAAATAATGTATTCTTCTGCTAGTAAAAGCAACACTGAAGAATGATGCGATATTTTAAACCAAGATGCTCATGCCACCATACCCTGTTCTTCAGTTTCCGTTCAATCCTACTGAAGCAATAGAATCACCATTTGTCATAAAATGGCAAAATCTGTCCTCAATGTTAAAGTGCATGATCGTTATTATGCAGCAACAGAGAAAAGTGAGATGTAGAAACTAAAGGTTTGTAAAATAATCAATATTGACTGTCAGCTCAAAGGTAAACCAGTCGTGAGAGCGTTTAGCAAGAGTTTGGCAAATTGTAAGGTTGACTATTCGAGCGGAACACACAGTGAGGAAATGTTAAATGTGTAGGAACACTGCTTAACCGACTAAATTAAAGTAATCCATGGGAATTCTTAGCTTACAAACGCAATATCCGAAACAATGGAAAAGAATGGTAATTCAACTAGAGAGAAGATTCAACACCAAGACAAATGGAGTTACAATGCAGACAGCTTTATGAAGAAAAGCAGAAAGAAATAGAAAAAAATGAAAAGGAAATAGAAAATGGCGTAAGAATGGAAAATGTGCTTTGTAATCTGACAATGTATGAAGCATTTTGTGGTAGCCTGTGGCAGAATTTCAGAAAAGGCAGTTTAATAATAATGTAGAGAGTCATGGAATATAATTTCCATGAAAGATACAACTAAACGAATGTAATCGAGGATAATTTATTGGATAAATTTAAAGACAAAATACGGAGAAATAAGATTTCAATGCTAAACTGCATTGGCTGTAGTGAAGTGCCACCTAAAATAGCTACAATGTCACTGAAGAGCTTCATAAATGTAGATATAAGAAAATGTAAAATAAAAGATGACTGTATTTGATGATAAATTGGGAGAGTAAAACAGTTTAAACAAACTAAATACACCCTTCATTAATAAGGATGTTGTTGGAATATGTTTATCTTTTTATTTCTATTGGAAATCTAGTCTTGAACATCTATTAGCGTAGTATATGTTTCGTCTGTTTAATTCACTAGACATGACTAATATCTATGACGTATATGTGCTCATTATCTTATAATATCCATCCGTTTGAGGATATCCTATAATAGCGACATGTCTGTCTATAAACTGGAGCTTGTATGGCTGTCAATTGCAATCAGTTACACCCAGATAGAAGACGATGGATAATTAACATTTACATCCTTATTCGTTAAAATTCAATTTGAATAAATGATGCAGACGAAAATGTGAATGAATAGATGTGGTAGGAGACGAAATGAAACTTTTCGTTTCGAAAGTGCAGACATTTCTTAAGCAGACCTCTAAATCGCAAATACAAGATACGCATTCTATCAACTGATTGAAAGAGATTATATGTGTGTATTATCTATATAAAAACGAATAAAACATTTTCACTCTAAGCGATTATGTATATAGCATACACATTATCGTAGAAATGTTAGCCACTATACTTTGTCAACCATGTTTAAGTTTGCTGACGACAACATTTCATAACTCTTTTACAGCTATTGTGCCATGAACCTATTAGTTACCTTACAAACTTCCCAATGTGATAAATCTAATTGTGCACAATGAGGTCTTAAATTGCTATTTTTATGTCCATGAAATGCTGATGTGTGTTTGCAGTAGAACAGTAGCGTAGCAAACAATACTAGGTATAAAGAAGACGTGAATGAGAAAATAATCATATAGGTACACACGTGCTGGTAATGTATTAGCCGTGTCTGTCTGATACTTATCTGCTTAAGATTATTTTGGATATCGTATACGACGATTATGTAGAGACAAGCATTCACTAACATCGTTTTAACGAGCATCACAAACTGATATGGATTAAAGAATTACTGGAAATAAAGAAGTATAAGCTTTAATATGCAGCCTACTTATTGTATGACACATTTAGAGAGACTCAAATATGCGGAAGACTAAAACTTATAGCTATTCGGAATATTGATTTGCATATTTACTGAAATATATAGATGTGTGTGTAAAACTAGAGGGTAAAAGAGGAGAAAATTAGGCTGTCATGTTCAAAAAATCGAGCTTCCAAATGATTGCATGACGGACAAATATAACTTTAATCATAAGCCACTGTCACACTGACGGCAGAATAAAGGAGATACGTCAGTCATATAAAGAGTATTCATTCACGGATGTGGAACATCGTATGTATGCCCAAACTGTACAGCACTAACTCGTTGACGAACAACAGTTGCAACGCGCTTCGTGTAGGCCAATTTGAAAGTATTCTCCACACATTTATTCAAGGAAGAGGGAAAATCTTCCAAAATTTCAGTGACTAGCCTCTGATTGATATATGGGAAATAAATAATGCTTTTGGAATACATAAGGTTCCGTCTTTAGAGACATATTTTATGTTCAAATAAACACCTTAGCAACATTAATCTTTATACGAACCTGTGCAGTACATAAACATAAAGTAAGATTGATAGAGTTTACACTGAAGTGACTCACGTAAGGAAGCTCAGAAATCATAGACTGGGACTAGACACTTGGCACTTTAATACACACGAATGTCGATGTGTCATATAGTTGTCCAAAGTGTGCGCGTTTAGGACAATGTTTACGGATTGCAAGACTTGTAGATGTAAGTCCTCAAGTCATAGGAATAGCAAATGTGAAGTGACGTGCTCGAAACTATTTCCTAGAATGTTTTAAACTATTTGTCATTAAATATCAGCAATAATTGTAATTGATGAATGAAAAATTGTACAGAATAAATCGTACATTCGAGGAGAAAATTGGCATCTAGTAAAAAACAACGGATACATTTTAATCAATTAAGACTATATGTCAAATAAACATAACATACTATTATTTCAAAACAAGAGAGTATACCTACATATTATAGAATTAGATATGTTATTTTGGCAACATAGGTCTCAAAAATACAGCAATATGCTACAACTCACTTATACAGAAATATACCAGATGAAAACATATCAGCATTATATTTTTCATTTTTGTGCCAGTTGTTACAGAGATGATTCTGTGGGATAAACTACGTGATAATATATTAAATACTCTTTATCTCAATGTAATTCACATTTGTCGCTATTGCGGTATCAGTAGTCCCTCCAACAGATATTGTATTTATAAATAATAAAAAAACACATGTGAACGAATTTTCATTCACCAATCAATCCTCCGTTGTTGCCTAACGTCCAATGACGGCATGGTATTAGATCTGAAGTCATGTGCTATGAGTATCGCACGATATTCTATTGCATCCATATATCAATATGAAAGGACCAAATGTGATATGCATAATCAATTAAGGACGGCTTGAAATATTCGTGGTAGTATAAGATAATATTGAAGGGAACGAGTAGCAAGAAGTAACACATTTGATGCACAAAGTCATGGATGAGACAATAAATATTGCTGAAATCAATGAAAAATATCATCACAAATATATTACCAATATAGTGACTTTAAACTTAAAACAAAAGAATGGATTTATGAATATTTTTCTCGGTTTTATTTCACGTTACGTAGACTATCAGTCATATTTTATTATCTTCGACATCGTGTGTGCAGAGTTGAAAAATCAGATATAAATTGAAGCATATATTTTGTTAAAATATAGGAAAATATTTACACACATTTGTACGTTGAAACTTTATCGTAAAATGTTTCTTTCGTATACACTTATAATGCAAGCAGCTTTACATTATATATATTTATTATACGGTTTGCAAGATTATTTATGTGGATTCATGTATTGAAACATTTTTTTTTAAAATTTAGTGAGTGTCAATATGCCACTGGCTAAAATCCACTACTTTGTTATTAGTTAATTGTTTTTATATAGACCAAGTAATCGATTTTGGTTTAATTTGGTTAAACAGCAAATTATTTGTCTTATTTTTCTTTGTGAAAACTCTTTTGTTGCGGCTTACACACTTTTCAGTCACTTTCATCTTAGTTCGATGTCTACTACTGCTGCTTAAACAATCAAAGACATGAATTCATACCAAATTAGCTGCTGCTAACTACCCTAGAACCTACAAGAAAAAAAAGAGACAGAGAGAGACAGAAAAGAAGAATGTCCTTTGCATTTGAAAGCTACGGAAATAGTTTTAAAAAAACATTTCATCTAAGTTTTCCACAACTTAATTTTTTTTCTATAAGTTGTAAAATTCGCACAGACTGAAACCGGTACTAAAATGTTCTTCATGATAAAATTATTTTAGCATTTTCTACCTAGTCTTATTTTCTTTATATATATGGACATCAACTGAACGAAGCATCCACATCTCCTATATAGGTATATATTTCTATACCGGCGCAGGCATTTACATATATACATAGAAGTTTGCATAGACACTGATGCATATATGCGGAGTGAATTCGTTTATTGATGTGTAAATATCCATTTATGCCTTTACCGACA
>NC_068985.1:89004171-89010095 GCF_001194135.2 Octopus bimaculoides
TATATATATATATATATATATATCTGTCGGTAAAGGCATTAATGGACATTTACACATCAATAAACATATGTGTAATCAAAATGTAGACATATGTGCGTATGCATGTGTATACGGATGTAGGTGAGTATACTTATGAGTGTATATGTGTGTGAGCGTATGCTTTTGTACATGTGCATATATTTGCCTGGGGAGGTGGGGGCGCATGGCTGCATCGATGGCGGCATCTGCCCCCATGTGTGTGTGTCTATGGTGACATTTATATGGACTGAGTTTGTTCATATCCATGTATGTGGAGGGCGTGTGTTTCTGAAAACATGGTAGTTCAGTGTATTTTGTGCTATTCTTGTTATAGTATTATATAGTAAGACAACAGCGTGATGAGAGGAGATAAACATGTGCTGTATATCATATATTATTTATTTTACTGAAACCTATAGGTGGCTTGTACACATCTGATCTCTATTGATGAATTTACGAGTAACGAAACAGTGTTTTACGGTCTAGTCTATATATATCACACAAGTGTTTTACATATCACATTTTTAAATGATTATGGGAATGGATATTGTATTCCAAGATAAAGTTTGCGTAGGCCAAGAAACGAAATACATATGGCATCTTCTTGCTCAATAAAAGCCCAAAATTTGTTAAACGACAAAAAATAGTTAACATTTTCAACTCAGACATTATTAATGTAGTGATTGAACTTGTGAAGATTTGCTTATAAACATTATTTTTATTGCCTTTATATTCAAAACCACACTAAGAGATGTATCCACACGACAACACTATAGAGAAAAGTGCAGTTACTGAAGATAGTTATAATATTTCATTACTTTGAATACATATTATAAAATATATATGACATTCGCTTCTTGTCTCATATTCTTGGTAACATAAATGTAACGCTTTTAAGCAGTATACTAGTTTCAGAAGAACATATTTAATATATTAGATGTCTGCATTTCAGGTTTGGAAGCCTTGTGATTTTTGTCGAAATTGCATTCCATAAAAAAAAATATTTGGATTTAAAAATAATGTAGTAATATATACTTGCTATAATAGACATCAAAGATATTCCTAAATAGAATTAAAGAAACCTCTTATGGACTTCTTGAAACAGCGATTCTCACATCAAATATTTTATGTATATAAACCTACTTTGAAGTCCAATGCTCGTGTATATACCAACTGTATTTACAATCCTTCAAAGAATCACTTTATCTAAAATATCATAGCAAGCGAAAATCAGATGAGGTATTTTATTATCAAATATAATTCGCTTTATTTCCAAATGCACGTATAAAGTAATACTTTCTATAAAACCTACATTAAACATTCAGCTATAATAAATAAAACCACATGCTTGTGACTGAGTATAGATGCATTTCTAGTTAAGAGAATACTTAAAAGTAAAGCTATACAAAGTTAATTGTTAAAGGTTCTGGAATTTAGATATAAAGTAAATATCTGCATGGAATCATATTTAGATTTATGTGAATGTAGTCACACGGTTGTTTATATCTGTAATTATTTAATCGTGTAGTATTATATGTAATGTGTAGTGTAATTCAGCTTTAATAAGCATGTGTGTGAGAGAAAGTAGTTGTGTATATATCTCAATATTATAAAGCTTCCATGTGGATTCAATTTAATGTAAATATATGGCTTTCATATTGTTATTGTTCGGAAAGAAAAAGACAGAAGCTAATGGTCTCCTAACATACTGTTTCGCGGTTAATTCAGAATTCGTTTAGGACTACTAATTTACCTTCCCAAATCAACAGCACATATAAGCTGCATATAAAACAGTAATTAGTTAAGCTAGCACAGTATTGGTTTATGTTTCAAGTTACTGTACAGTTGTACATGTTTTGTCGACTCGTCATACAGTATATAATATAGATTTGAGCACATTTTTATTTCTTGTTGTTATAGTTTCTGTTATTTAATATTTTCCGTTATCTGCTGTTTTCAAAATACATTTTCTGTATTATTTGTATTCAGCCTATGAACGTTGCTGATTCTTACAATGAGTCATTTTAATCAAATAAATATCCTGTCCTGTCTACCTATTCATAACATTTAGCCAAATTTAGGAATAATACGCTGGAAGAGAAATGTATTATTTATGTATATATAGATTGTGCATTACAAGACTGCAGTGATAGATATGCTGATCACGATTAGCTGCATAATTACTATCATATTTTACATAAATTCCATATATTAAATATCAGAATATCATATACTATATTTGGAAATAATGTTGAAGGCTGGAAAAAAGATTACGAACGATTAGTGAGAAATCTGTCAAAAATCAAATTGTGATGCAGCATTCTTAAATCGTCACTTGATATTGCAAGTATCAACTATTGTATATTTGTACATAGAAGGTCTATGTATTAGTTAACAAAAGACCATAAATGAAAAGAATAATGCATGTCCAGGATAAAACCTCCAAGCTAATTCCTATTCTTTACAGTCTCATCTTCGTTGAGAATTACATAAGTTTCTTATTTCTTTATTGCCCACAACGGGCTAAACATAGAGGGGACAGACAAGGACAGACAAAGGGATTAAGTCGATTTTATCGACCCCAGTGCGTAACTGATACTTATTTAATCAACCCCGAAAGGTTGAAAAGCAAAGTCGACCTCGGCGGAATTTGAACTCAGAACGTAGCGGCAAACGAAATACCGCTAAGCATTTCGACCGACAAGCTAACGTTTCTGCCAGCTCATCGCCTTAATCACAGAAGAGAATTACCTAAGTTATACACTTATTTCTCATCTCTGTGTTGAGAAGAAATATTCGAAACTAATACATGAAGTAGGTATATGTCAGTGACTAAACAGGATAGATTCTTATTGATTCGTGGGGGGGGAGCGAACAGGCAGAAGCGTTAGCTCGGGGCTAGCATGCTTAGCTCTATTTTGTCAGTCTCTATGTAGTGTATTAAAATTCCGCAGAGGGCGCCTTTGCCTTTCATTCTTCCAGTCTAACTCAAATTTTGTTTTGACTTCCACTCTAATCTTTGACTGTAATCGCGCGTGATATGTAGATGCATTCAGATCTGTTTTAGAAACATCACAGGAACAAACTTTAACATTCCAGAACAGTAAATAACAATGTTACTTGTATTTTAATGGATTTTCTTCAGATATGGTTTACAAAAGAACAAGTGTTTATGAATCATTAAGTTACATCTATCACTGAGAAATCTTCAAATACTATTAAAATCCCCTTCTGCATGCCTTGACAACTAAACTGTCAAAATCGATGACGTGTATTTTAATCTCTTTTCTGTATAACATTATATTAAACACGATCGTTAAATTTCACTGTTAGAGCATATGAATTTTTTATATTGATATTTTGGGATCTACAAATGGTGTTCTGTAAAAGTGCCATACAGCTACACACGGGAAGACGTATGCTTCCAAACCACATGGTTCAAGATTCCATCCGATTGCGCGGATTTCTGAGCAAGCATCATCGACTATAATCTAGATTGTAAGTGGATTTGATACACAGAATCTTTACTTGGATAATAGAATTGCAAATATTACATCCTAGATATATATTTTTTTAATTTTTACTTTTATCTCCTTATTTCCTTGTATACTTCTTATTTTCATCATTTTCCAAATACAGTCCTTATATATATCTCTACTATTTCCCTCTACTTAACCATTTCACATCGTCTCTGATAAAGAGATATCCCTTATACCCCAGAAACAAACGTAAGATTAACTTTCGCTTTATAAATGTCCTGTAAATACCACACAGCCTTGGGTTTATTTTCACATTTCATTTAACGCAAACACACACATACATATATGGGTGTATATATATATGTACAGATATGTGTGCGTGTGCATATATATATGTGTGTGTGTGTGTGTGTGTGTGTTTGTGTATGCATGTATGTATAAGATATAAACATAAGTTTGCAAAATAACGATTATGAATATCACTGAATGTGAGTTGTTTGTTAAGAAACACCGACATTGCTAGAAATAAGAATTAAATCCTCTGATTTTAACGCACATAAAATTAACACACATGTACGTTAACTACTGCATCAGAGCATTTTAGCACTTATTTCTAGCAATGTAGGTGTTACTTAGCACCCTAGTAATATTTAGTGACAGTCATATGTGTGTGTGTGTGTGTGTCTGTGTGCGTGTGTGTGTGTGTGTGTGCGTTTGTGGCTGTGTGTAGCCCCATCCACCGAAGGACGACCGGTTTTGGTGTGTTTACATCCCAATAACCTAGGAGGACATAACCAGTAAGAAAGCTATCAACAGAATAAGCACACGGATTTTTAAAATATGTAAGTACTAGAGGTCGAAATATTCGTCTACAAATCTAGAAGATGAGGTTCCAGCATGGTTCCAGTCAATCCAATCCAAAACAGAATACCTTGCTCTTCATTTTCATGATAAAACATTAGATGACAGAATAAATATAAGAATTCATATTATTGCCCAGGACAAACACTTCGGTAAATATATATTGATATACGGTAAAAATATAAAGAACTTGATTTTACTGGATGTAGTATAAGAGAATTATTATATTTGTACATTCTCTATGTTTCACTTGTTCTTTTGTCATATTTTTTAGCGTCTTCAAGAGTTTAGTATAATAAATTCATCCCAGTTCTTATGGCTAGAATCCAGAACATCTCTCTGTCTCTTACGATGAAACGTTAACATACAGCACTGTTTTGAAGCAGTAGCCAGGGAAACACAACGAAAACACATCTCTTCGCCTGTGCGAACGCGCACACACAAATACACGTATAAATATATTACGGGTTTCCTTAAAGTTTCTTCCTATCAAATCCATTGATAAATTATTGGTCAATCAGCGGCTACAATAAAAGACACTTTATCAAGTGTTGTACTGTAAGAATGAATGCCACACCAAGTGATTGCAAAACGAACTTCTAGCCATCACAGCCATATACTTCATGCGATGTGTATATAATACTTCAATATTATTTCAATATTTATTTCTATGTATGATATATTTGTATTGGCGTTCAGTATATATTGTTAACAGGAGGTCCATTTAGATTTCCTCCACCAGATTTAGCTAAAACAATCTCAACATTACAATGTTGATTCTATTATCAGTTACTATCTTAACTGGGCTACTGCAGCAAACATAATAATACATACGCATAAATAGACATGATTTACACATTCAGAAGAAACATTTACAGTAAATTGTTTTGAACTTGGATAACTTGTTGGACATTAAAAACCAATGGTGTATGGTGAACATAATACTTATAAATATGTAGTTACATAGAGTAATAGATTCTGCTATAAGCTAAGAAACCATTCCATGTAATTTTAACAAATATCCACAGTAGGCTTACATTTTCCGAGACAATGTACTTAATAATCACAGGAAAATCGTTTTCGTTACGCAATATATTGTTCCTAAAGAATCGTGTGAACAAAGTCTGAACACTTACATGGCATCTCTCTTCTGCAAGAGATATTCTATGTCTCTGAGCGAAGGTGTTTTCTTTACACATACACCAAAATTATAATGCATACGTATCTAAAAGTATCTCAATGACATGTAATAATCCTAAGCACAAGGCAAAGTAATATTCCGGTGTAATTTTGTTTTTCTCCTTTAATATACACAAAGAATATTCAACTCTGTAACACGTGATAGAAATAGAAGATTTCAGATAATTGAAATAGATATGGCCACGTAAGCAAAGCAACTTAGAACTAGGTTAACTGTATAATATATTTATAAATTCGATATACACTAAACGTTGAACACTAATTTTTCAATTATTTAGAGCTTCGCACTTATGTTTTAAATATATCTTCTGATAAATTTTGTGGCTCTTGTTGTTGTTGTTGTTCTTCTTCTTCTTCTTCTTCTTC
>NC_068985.1:89010187-89011477 GCF_001194135.2 Octopus bimaculoides
CCTCCTTCTTTTCTGATTATTATTATTATTTTTATTATTATTATCATTATTATTATTATTATTATTATTATTATTATTATTATTATTATTATTATTAGTTCCCGTCTTTCAATTTTCTTACCATTTTTTGCCGAGTGTTTTCCCAATTCGTTGGGCAACGGAACACTGGTAGGCCATTAAACTAAACACTCCATATTGTCCATTTTTTAAATAAGAAATAAATGTGAGCGAAAAATAGATACATGACAATATAGGGGTTGTAATCGTTCAGGCATCGAAAGTGCTTTCCTCAATACATGTGAGGTAATAGTTAAGACAATGTTGTGCACCTCTAATGCGGCGAGCTGTCAGAATCGTTAGCACACCGGGTTAAATGCTTAGCGGTATTTCGTCTGTATTTATGTTCGGAGTTCAAATTCCGCCAATGTTGATTTGCCTTTCATCCTTTCGGGGTCGATAAATTAAGTACCAGTTGCGTACTGATCAAATCGACTTGACCCTTCCCCCAAAATTTCGGGCCTTGTGCCTAGAGAATAAAAGAATGATTTGCATTTCTTGCAGCGATCAATCAAAAATAATTTTCAGTTCCACGTGTAAGAATTCCTCGTGTTTCTACAATCAATGGTATTGTAACTGCAACGAGATCCCACATTTTACTTTTCACTTAAAGGATCAAATGTTTCTGCTTTCTGATCATGTCAAATACATTGGCGAGATATAATCACAAGCAATACTCACGCTGATCAATAAATAAACTTCATTGCTTTGGTCTTTTAAAATACCGAGGCTATGTGATTTGATACTTTAATCTGTATGTACATCATAATTATTATTATTATTGGTGCATGTTATTTTCAAGTTGTTTGGAATTTAATTTGGTTAATATTTCTTAGTACTTTCAAGATATTGAACAATTTTTTTCCATAATCTCTATTTTTTTGTTTATTTCTGTCTCTGCAAATGTCACACCGAATGCAATAATTCTTGTACGTAATGGACAATTGAAATCCTTTAAAAATATTATATAAAATTAGTATCGTGTCTGTGATAAACAATAGCATATCTACAAACGAGATATGATTTTAAAATAATAATAATAATAATAATAATAATAATAATAATAATAATAATAATAATAATAATAATAATAATAATGATAATAATAATAATAATGATAATGATAATAATAATGATAATAATAATAATAATAATAATAATAATGATAATAATAATAATAATAATAATAATAATAATAATAATAATAATAATAATAATAATAATAATAATAAT
>NC_068985.1:89011548-89012042 GCF_001194135.2 Octopus bimaculoides
CTGGAAATAGAGATAACTCGAATGTGGAGTCTAAAAACAGAAACAATTCCTATCATAGTAGGTGCCTTAGGTATAATAAAAAAAATACTCAGACAAATACATAACAAAAATACCAGGACTTACAAATATATGTAACATACAGAAAATTGCACTACTGGGTACTGCACACATTCTACGCAAAACACTTTCAATACAGTAAACATAAAAGCACCACAGCAAACCACAGCACATACCCAAGGCGCACAGAGCTGCGCTCGGTAGTGAAGTGAAAGCACGTTATAAAAATAAAACTACTGAACAATAATAATAATAATAATAATAATAATAATAATAATAATGAAATAATGATAATAACACATAATGAAAAGTAGGTGCCTTAGGTATAATAGAAAAAAATATTCAAACAAATACATAACAAAAACACCAGGACTTACAAATATATATAACATACAGAAAATTGCACTACTGGGTACTGCACTCATTCTACGCAAAAC
>NC_068985.1:89013422-89014783 GCF_001194135.2 Octopus bimaculoides
TATATATATATATATATATATATATATATGCATATGTGTGTGCATGTATATATATATATATATGCATATATATATACATCCACATATATATGTGTGTGTATGTATATATGTATATATTTCATATATCAATGTCTCCGGCAATCATCCGAAATCTACTATTGATAACTATGTTATTGACATTCCCATCAGAATATCTAACTTGGCCGCGGACTAGGAGATTCCTGACCAACATGCACTAGTATATAACACTGCTCTGAAAATTAAAATCTCATATATACCTAACACGAGACCTTAGAACAAACTGGATGGTCTACCACCTGGCCATGTCGCAGAAAGTTTCGCGAGCGCAATGCATTAACTGATTGCAACCAATGCAAGCAATGCGTTAGATACGAAGAGATTTTAGGGATAGATATATTGGTAGCAAAATAGTACCTGTGAGGAGATATGTAAAATCAAGAACTCACGCTCGAGAAAGCGGGAAGATATCTGTTTACCCCGACATTTATATTAAGAAATTTTCTTATGTTGTGTTTTAAGATTCTGAGAAAGAATTTCCCAAAGAATCGTAAGTACTAAACCATCTGCAACAAATATCCATTAAATTATCTTACTCCGTAATTCCGTATTTGGCTCCCATTATTGCATCTGTAACCTATAGAACTCCTTTATCAAATAATCATTGCGATGTGGAATATGTAAAATCCGTCAACTGGACGAAACAGTAATAATCATAAATAGAAACACGGGTAAAATTAAATGCTTCTTCTAACCATTTATGTTCCTTTTAGAAACGCTAGTTCTGAACATCGTTGATTTTCATATTTTTTCATTCAATACCATGGGTTCTGTTTTGAATATCGGAGTTCAACATCTACGCACAATTGCGGACTACTCTTGCATCCATAGCACTTACCAGTTCAACGGAAAACCAACCAACATATATCTTCACTAAGCATATATACTGCCATTATGCAGGGTGCAAATTTCTTTAATAAATATTGAACTATGCATCATAGATTTACATCTACCAATAATTTATGTTACCCCATTTTCTCAAGCATCACAACACGCTGATATTTATGTGTTAAAAATCTGCGTTGGAAATTGATATAAATGACTTCAGCTGCGAGTTTATTTTGTATTATATTTAGGTAAAATTTTCTCCTCTCTGCACATTATACACCACCAAATTTAAATCGAAATAAACGTGTCTCAGTATTTTGCAATTCATTTCTTATAATTATTTGCAAATATGTACGTTCCGTATTACAGAGAGGAAATTACATACGTACATACACACACACACACACACACACACACCCACACCCCCCCACACACACGCACACACACACATATAT
>NC_068985.1:89014881-89020042 GCF_001194135.2 Octopus bimaculoides
ATATATATATATATATATATACGAAGCAGTTAAATTATTTGCAATGAACATAATTTAATTGCATTATTCTTACGTTTCAGTAAGTTCAAAGAAAAACTAATTACCAGGAATGCTTTTATTCAATAAAATGTAAATGTTGCACGCTGATTTTAAAGTACATAAAGCATTCAATTAGTTCACTTAATTTCAAGAAATATGGCATCTAGAATTACAATGTGATTACAGACATACACAAATAAACACGCACATACTCAAGCACGCAAAAAATATATATTTAAGCATGTTGGCTTTTGTGTATGTATGTATGTATTCGTACGTGCTTCTCTATTTGCATGTATTTGCCTGGAGATATTTGAATGCGAGGCTCAATAAAGAAGTATGAATAATATGTTCGTGTACTTATTAGAAACACAAATAACTGCGGTTGTCCACGTTAATACAAATATGAATCATATGACAACAAGGATGCTGGAGGATCTTTTGTGCTGATTATTTAAACACTAGTTTAAGGTGGAAAATTCTTCAGAAATGTACAAAAACGTTTACTAATTCCATTATATCCTTCCTTTCAAAATGCTTAGAAATCTCACAATTTTAGATTGAATTCCTTTGCTTAAAAAATGCGTGCCGAGACTTTGCTTGCCATTATTGACTCCTGTAGAAATATCTCATCAAATATGCCACTAATGTATTAATTCTAAAACCCTAAATTGTTTGCAATGTGTGTTTCTGCTCACATTTTCTTATCAGGATTCTTGATTATTCATTTCAGTCAACTTAACACATTTAATGAATTATTATAAAAGTAGTGGTCAGCATGGTTGTGTAACATTGCTTGCCTGTGCATAATTCAGTGCAGCTAACATTCTCTTAGATTAACGAATTCTGATAAACATTTCAAAGACAAATGCATGAACTATACCATTTCAAACCCGAATAGAAACTGAAAACCGACGACATTAAATATTCTCATAGAGATGATTTCACTCTGCCTAACTTCATGAGCACCATACCGATGACCGTGTAAAATATGAAAATATTTTCTGCTGCACCCAGTATTTAATATTATTTCCTCACATGGTCACTATGATGGACATAAAACATCTATATCAACATTATGATGAACACAATGTTGATAAAGAGGATAATCCTAATGAAAGTTTATTGTGTTTTTCTCTTTAAATTTATTGATTGTCGCATAATAAAATATTTATCATTTTACTATTTTCTACGTTTATTTACCTTGCTATTTTACTTGACAAATTACTTGCAAATGAAATGTGTGGGAATAATGTGTGAAATGTCTTACGTTGATAATAAATGTTTGGTATTAAACTGTTGTTCAAATATTGTTGTTGTCTCGTGCAATATTACCCTATTTTCTTCTGTAGGGTCTCTCCGAGAATCTTCCTAGTGCAATAACAGTCGTTAGCTAACTTGAGGAAATGTAGCGTCTAATGTAATTTTCAACATCGATATGACAATATGGTGAACGTTCCTTCTAGAATTATTACGGGAAAACTTGTAGTCCGATCCCTTACCCTACTTAACTTATTCTAAATGAATTGAGATAATCGTTCTGCTTTGGCTTTGATTTTCCTTCTAAAATGATATATTTAAAAGTATGTATGCATGTATGAATGTTTAGATATATGCATAAAACGAGATAAAGGAAGAGACACAGGAAGACGAATTGAGAGAGAGAGAGAGAGAGAGAGATAGAGAGAGAGATAGAGAGAGAGAGAGAGAGAGAGAGTGAAAAGATTACATAGACAAATTTACTCCGTCGGTTACGATGATGACGGTCCCAGGTGATACATAGCTTGCTCCTGTAATTAACGTGAAAATGACTTAGCATTACACAGACACGTGTACCTTTAACGCAGTTCTTAGGGCGATTCAGCGTGACACAGAGTGTGCCAAGGCTGGTCCTTTCAAATACAGGTACTACTCATTTTGTCAGATGAGTGAACTGGAGCAACGTGAAATAAAGTGCCTTGCTCAAGGACACAACGCGTCGCCAGGAATTGAACTCATGACCTTACAATCGTGAGCCGAATGCCCTAACCTCTAAGCCACGCACCTGAACGCATAATCAAATACATAAGTACGCATATATGTATTTTTGTATATATGCAAGTAAGTATTCATGTACGTATACCTACATGTGTTCTGTTGTGTATGTATATATATATATATATGTGTGTTGTGTACAGCAATGCCATGTTAATAAACTAGAAGTGATACAATAATTCACATTTCCTCGTTACATTCCCATGTTATATTTAAGACCGTTAAACAATTCTTATTTTAACGACAATAAATTTTTCTTACCAATCATATTTATTGCCTCCTCCGAATATATTCGCCATATCTATTGATTACATCTAATCTCTCTAGAGGTATTTCAGCTGAATTTATTTGTATCATTACATGGTAACTGATTATTGTATACTGCACGTTGATTTTGGGAAATATCATAAAATTTCGTAATATATTCCTGATTTATGTCTTTGACAATTTTAATAAATATACCAATTTATCTAATTTTCACTTTCGTTTTTATGTTGCGCGCGAATGCTACATATAGTTCGAACACAGCTAGCAAAACATTATGTCTTACATATTATTCGTTCTCTTTATCTGCATGTTTAATCTAATTGTAATTAGCTTCCACAGTACTTTTCTGTACATGTAATAGGTGTGATACAATTGGTAATACTACGCAGTAATGATGAAGATCATGATGATCATGATGAAGACGGCGATAACGATGATGTTGATGATGATTAAAATGATGATCATTTTTATAATAATAATAGTTGCAGTGCCAGGCAATGACTCGCATGGCTTCTAATCATATATGATTGCAAGTGTTATCATGTATATGCTTTATATTCGTATGCAATTAGGGCAATTAGTACCAGAGGTTTGATTGTCAGTTGCTTGACCTTAACCATCTGAGTATCTCTCCTGGTGTGTTTGATCATGTGTATGTTTTATCACGCGCAAGCGTAGTGGGGGGGGGGCTCAGTGTCATGGGTTGAGACAAATTCTTTGGTTTTTGAAAAATTCACCTCTGGAAACATGCTCGTTTTGTTCCAAACACTTAAACACCAGTTATTGACAGATATTTTGAGCGGGTGGGGCTACTTAACCTAAAGAAAATTCTAACTGGGCCCCACCCGCAAACTCATCTATTGTTTATTTTGATATAAGATCAACATATCACGCACAAGTAGTTCCGATGCATGTGCCTGCTGTATATCTTCGTATATGTGCACCTCAGTGTCATTTTGATTACATGAATTTCTCTCTCACTCAATAATAATAATAATAATAATAATAATAATAATAATAATATTTTAACATGAGAAGGCCGACGTCTTAAAACTGATAATTCTTAGAGGAAAAAACACAACAACATGGAAAGAGAAAACAATGTACGGTCAGATTCGATGAGATACGAACTCCAAGACAGATACAGATGACCGGTGGTTATGGATGAGATAGAGTGACCTGAAGATAGAGACATACGCGCTTTTATGCGCAGCTCAAGATCAAGCGTTAGGGAATAACAATATGAAGTGCAGATTCGGCAACGCTACCGACAGCGACAAATACAGAATGTTTGAAAAGAGGTGCGAAACGATATGGCTCATCGTTAGCGATTGTAAAAGACACCATGACAGTGTGACAAGAATGATCCATTGAGAGCTCCGTAGAAATGATGACCTACAAAAAATAAATATGTGGAAAATCCCGTTATTAAAATGCGAATGTTTGCTAAGCATGGAATACGAGACACCCAAGTCGGTGATCCAAATAGCGACGTTGAGTACTTCTCCATCTTCATATCCACCCACCCGGACTGGTGAAAATCACCTTAACGAGGACATCACATCTTTATTTTGGCTCTAAAATTGGTCAAACACCTATTTCCGAACCTTCTACACTGTTACTGAAGTTCGTATATTTGTTGAATTAAAACCAAACGATTTATTAATATTTATATCATTATTGTGCTACATTTTGCTACATGTATTCATTCATTAACATATTCAACACTCTTATTCGACTCTCATTTTTGTGGAATTCCTCTATTTTTATCAATAATTTCGGCTGATCGGTCTCACTTCATAAATTTAAAAGTTCTTTCACAGTTTAACATTGAGTAATATTTTATTTCTTTAAAGGGGGTCAACACTTCGCTCCTGCAGACAAATGCATTTGTGCGTGAGGATAATAGCGATGACCTATCTATTTATAAATTTCTATAGATTTTTGAGAAAAGGCATAAGAGTATTTTAAGTCCTTCTTTAAAAGTGTTAAGTAAAAATGCCTCAGTTACATCTATTTACCTGTTTAGCATGCGTTACGTCTATTTAAGAGTCAAGTTCTGTGATTTTGTTTGTTGGACAATCTCCACGAAAGCAGTTCAGCACCTATGATATAGTATGGTCCATTGAAGTAAACTCGATATTCGGTCAAGAAGGCTTTCTCCATTCCAATATTAACAGAGCAAACTTTTTCTTTTCCATTTTCCCATGTATATCTAATGCGTTTCAGAATATCATTTCAAAATATCCAAATTCTACATAGCATTTTCTAGCATTTATTGTTTACATAATGTATTTTGCAATGCTATCGGAGATCAATATCAAATATCCCTATACACCAATCAATACAGTATAATTGTACCAATTTTATAGAATAGGTCTAGCAATAACTTATAAACAACTGGTCTTTGTCTGAGAATATTCATTTTCAATAGCATATTGCAATCCCAGTCGGTGTCAGAGAGTCGTTAATCATTCTGTATAATTCAGAAAGTGAAATAATGCTGTTTCCATTGCAAGGCACGTGATTCGACTGATTCATAGCTGTATTCGATACGTTTCATTACACTAACAGTTCAAATGATGGTCATAGTCGCCAGGAAGTCAGTTCTAACAGTACAAACCATACACACATTTCAAAATACATAAAACGTATACATCAACATATACGTAAACACACACACACGTATAAAGCTATGTGTATATGCGTGTATATGTATATTCACGTATATACACGTATTATATACGTTCTATATATATATATCAGATATAATATGTGTTTGTTTGTGTGTGTGTGTGTGTGTGTGTGTGTGTGTGTGTGT
>NC_068985.1:89020052-89027623 GCF_001194135.2 Octopus bimaculoides
GTGTGTGTGTGTGTGTGTGTGTGTGTGTGTGTGTTTGTGTGTGTAAGTATAATATATATATATGCATGTATGTATGCATGTATATATATACTCGGTGTTGAACATTTGCGAGCCCTTGAAACCCACACTATTGCAGTACTGTGTCCATATTTTAGATGAGGAAGACGGCATCTTTAGTATGATGCAATGCCATCCAGTTCAAGAATTGGTGTTGCTGTGAATTCCAAAATTGGGAGCTAAACGATTCATGATTTTCTAACTAAATATCATCGCATATCTCTCTCGTCTACTCTCCAGGAAATAGAGACTCACCTTCTTTAGCATCTCCCAGTAGCCCACTTTTTGCATCGAGTCAATCTTCCGTTTGAATTGGCACTGGCTACTTCCAGTTCTACAGTTTGTTCCACACTCTCTGGGGACCGTAGTTGGGAGCAATAGTCCAAGCGGCAGAGACCGAAAATCTTCCATAGGAGTAGCTGGGCTTCGCTTTTCCTGGTTCATAAAGTCCTCAGAATTCATCCAGCCACTCACGTACACGGTGTTGCCATCTTGGTGATATACTCATGAAACGTTGCATCGTTGGTCATGTGAACCCCCAGGTCACGCACCGACTCTGACTCTGGGATTATAATACCTTGCGTTCCAGTGTATTCCTATTTTAGACTGGCATTGGAGCTATACTGTCCACGTCAGGTTTTACAGCATATGTAACGTTAATAGAGAATTGAGCAGCAGTCATGGTGTCGGCAATTTGATATATTGTCGGGAATCATGACTATACAGATAACTCTTTTCCAACATTCAGATGAATTCCAGTTTTTCATGTCAGCGAAATTTTCCCACCTGTAACCTTCAATTGCTCACCTGTACATCTATCTCTTCTAGATAAAAAGAAACATACGTGATCTGATCAATAAGTATCAGGTCTGTTCTCACAGTAACAAAGCTAAAGCACAGAGAGTGACGCGACTTGGCACAGACTGAACGTGAACTCTGTTGTGCATGCACACTAAGTTTTAACTTACTACTGCTGTTTACCACAGTGCTTGGAAGTAACGAATGTAGCGTGTGTTCGTTGCATTGACCATTGCAGAGAAAGTTGAGCTGCGTATATTCATCAAATTTGCCAAAATCTTGGTGATACCTGCTCAGAGACCTACACAATGTTTTCAAAAACTTTTAATCGTTCTCGACACTATCAAGGACATTTTGTGCAACTGACACCCGAGTGTCTCCTTGGTCAGCTGAAAGCAGTTTTGTCACAAACTTGGCAGACACACGTCACATACCTAAATCATCAGTGATAATGGACTCACAGCTGCTGCACGAACATCCGCAATGTTTTTCTCAGTTATGCTGGTTGCAGGTGTACCAGACGGTTTGCCACTATCGACATCGTTTCGGCCATGGTGGAAACGTCTGAACTACTCGTATATTTGTGTGCGGCTCATAAACCTCTCTCCATACACTTTCTCCGACTTTGCGTAGGCCTCTGAGAAGGTATCGGTATGACAACGTTCTCTGTCATAGTCAATGCGACGATCACACATTACACATGTTAAGTCGATGCACTGATGCAAGCAACAGAAGTGAGTTACAACCTTAAGACTTAATGCATGTGCACGGCAGGGTTGAAGGTTGTTTACTAAGAGGCTTTAATCTGCGTGCTTTAATCTGCGTGCTTTAATTTGCGTGCTTTAATCTGCGTGATTTAGCTTCGTTACTATGCCAACAGTCCGGATACGTATTGATCAGACCGCGTAAAAATCATCAAGTTTTGACCGAGCACCCTACATTTCCGTTTCCCTTATGTCCTCCAGCTTATGTATTGAAGGTTCATTTCGGTAAGACAAGATATATTTGATCATATTGTATATGCGTTCATTAAGCTGTGCTTTAACACATTTAAATATTGAATACTGTGATCATGGAAGAAAATCAAGTTTCAGCTAAACTTTTCTTTGCAGGAAATCAAGATATCGTTTCAAGTATTTTTCGATTAAGGTATTCTGCAATATCTTTCCATTCGCATTGCATGCTATAATTTGTCTCCGATCATATTGCCGAGATAATTTATTTTGTATGATATAACATAATTTGCATATTTAAATGTAAACCTTCTATACATGTGGGAATATTTTCATGGTTATACAGATTCAGTTCTATTCGTACAGTTATCTGCGAAGGCTTTGTCATCGCCCTTATTTCATTAAAACTTTGGTTTTTATTACATCAATCGTGATGTGAAATAGTAAATGTCCTCTTAGTATATCCGCGAATTCTAAATGGCTAACACGTTGTTTCAAATTGTCATTTACACGTTCACTTTGGACATTGGCTGTAATTTTCTGGGCACACACTGATCCAAACGTACACAGGTTTGCTAAAATACGACAGAGGAACTGTACTGGTCAATTTGATTATTGTTTCATGGGAAAGATTTTAAAAAATGATTGAAATGATGTACGCAATTGATTAATTCCGATGAAGATTGATATGGAAAGTTAGTATTTATTGTTTTTTGAGGGAACCCAAAGTAGTCAGGCTATTGAGCTCATGGTTAGCGTTATTTTCAATGAAGAAACACAACATACAAAGAACCAGTAGAGCTGTACGTGACTTGCTTTAAATGAAATAGGAAGATGCGAACATTTTAGTTTCATGTTAGAATGATAGAGGACGAAACGAAATATAAGACAAGACGAGAATAATTGAAGTGGTTTAGAATAAAACGCAATTTTTCGGGAATATGTGACAGAGAATGGTACATAGTAGGAAGGGAAATGCAGAGAGAATAATCGAAGCTAGAGTATATCAGAGGGAATGAGGACGAGGAAGAGAGGAAGGAAAATAGAGATGACGAAATGTTAAGTCTCAAAGAGAATATTCTAAACATTCTTGAAAATAAGTTACTTACTTTACAAGCAATATTTAAAATGGATGGCAAGGACTAACAGAATAGACAGAGATACACAAGCGGATGTAAATATGTGTGTGTGCGCGCGTGCGTGCATGCGTGTGTGAGTGTCTGTGTGCATCGCAGTCACATGACTGAAACAACAAAAATAATATGCACGTGCCTATACGGGTGACTCTCCTTATATGTCAATGTTCCCTTTTACCCCGACCAAATGAGAACAAATGTCGTACGTGACCAGTTCTGTTTCTATTACACTAAAGCACATTTGATATACACTATATCCTTCAGTTTTTCACAATTCTGTAGCCTAAAACTTACCCAATACAACAATCATGAGTTCACCTGAACGGCAGATCATTGTTGAGTCGGATATTGCTAAAACACCATACGATATGATATTTATAAGAAGAAATTATGTAGCACAAAAAGACTGTTATATTATATTTTATGCTTACAAATGTTCTTAATGTTCTCGTTAAACCAATTAAATGCTAGATTCCAATTTTGGTTGACACAAATTTTTGCTTTATTTGAGAAAATATTGTTATTTTATTCATGTGTTGTGAGCATTATTCTTATTGCTTCAACGATGTGTAGTTTAATGGAGGAAATTTAATGTTTTAATATGTGTTTCGATTGTTTTCTTATTACGAATAACTTTTCTACGAATGACGTGTCCTGCAGACAATATGTCTACGGAAAACTGTGTGGTATTTAATTGAATTTCGTTCACTTCCGATTGTTATGACTAGACACTCATATAATCGAAAAGCAGAATACATTTTAATGATATATGCGTGCCATAACTACATATAGGAAATGTCGTGGAAATAATTATATACATTGTAAATTGAGGCAGGTAAAAAAACAAAAAAATCATAAACGGCTGACTATCTTACTAAGAATAGAAATTTGTGTATATTTGAAACTGCCGATAAAAGTTCTGAGACAATATGGAAAAGGCTATGTAGATGAGGTCCAATATGAACCGAAACACGTACGCTTGTTTTTCGAAGGCTTCAAACGGAGACCAGATATTTGTTTTCTAAATCATGATAATTGTATACTTAAATGTTAAAAATATCTTCTTTAGTAGCCGTTTTGATATACTGAGCTCCAAGGGAAGGTTTAAAGAAGAGATCATATTTATGTATCTCGAGAGTGACACTCGTTAAAAATTTAACAACATTTATTGAACAAAATTATCTATTATGTATTAACTTTTCATTGATTTAGGTGGCCATGTACAACTTTCTTTTGTCGCATGAATAAATTACCCATCTTATTTGATAAATTGCCAATATTTCCCGGTAGGACAAAAGTAAAATACTATGGAAATTAAACAAATGAATTATAAAACGTATATCCATAGAATTCTCGCCTCCCAAAAACTAATGAATTTTGTCGTCGCATATGGCAAGTAAATAAGACTTGATATTATTTCTAATATATTGTAATATGATAAATTTCTAATTTAATCTTTCTAGAAATTTGAGCTAATGATATCGCACTGATATTTACCGAAACACCGAAAATTTGATAACTAAAATAAATTTCGTGTACAACATTGAGTAGCATTTATCCCGCTTTTTCCAACGAAACAGCTTAGTCAATTCATGTACAGTTTTGGCGTCACAGTTTGGTGAGCACATCAAACATCCTTTAATTTGACCGCCCCTAGAGGAATAATTGTTTAACTATATTTAACATTACTATTTTATTTGAATTGTATTGTTATAATTAACAAGGAAATCAATGTTGATATGGTTAACGCTACTACCATCTTCAGTATCACCTTTCTTTCTTCTGTTGTTAGTAGTAGCGGTGGTGGTAGTTGTAACAGCAGTAGTACATGCCCTCATTAATATGATCATCATTGGAACTACTACCGTTACGATAAATATTAATAATGTTCATTTAAAAAGTGCTTCAATTTATTAATAACATTCTCTTCTCTGACTTTTCTCTCGTCTTCAGTTGAATTGTGTAGTTTGGAAATTTGGAATATTATAAACATATTTCTGTCTTACTAGAAGTAATAGCTTGTCCTATACGTTTCCAGGTGTAATACCTTGTCCTGTATCTTTCTAGGTTTATAATCTTTGGAATATTAATTTTCATGCTCGCATTTTTACACGTAACCCATGATTTTTCCAGGCATTCCTCTTATAAGATAATTAATAATGTGTCAATTAATAATTCAAGATTTTAACTTATAAAATACTGAAATATAATATTTCAATGTTTCTGTGTATGTGATGATAATATTTCAATTTTTTTCATGTTTAATTTAATTATATGTCGTGATCGAATTATTTGATATTACTCATCTACACCAAATTAATGGCAGCGATCTTTACCATCTTGTTGGTTAAACCACGTCTCACCAAAAGTTAGAAACAACAAAACCCCAAAACCATTAATTCTCGATTTTGAGTTGTAGATAATAGCATTGACTGTTGCTAATCTAGATCTCTCAATAATTATTCAATACAAGGAAATTATAAAAGCATATCAGATATACACAAATTAAAATTACCTACATCTAATTTACAATTATCTAAATTACCTACACCTAAAATTAACATTAATATTAATTTGATTTATGAAAAAATTCCCTTTTAATTAATTTTGAAATCTGAAAAGTAAAACTATATAAGTACTGAAATAGTAAAACTATATAAGTACTATAAAAGAATATAAGTACTATAAAAGAATATAAGTACTTTTAACCAATGCCTTTTTCTGGACAGCCTCACTACATAACTTCAGGTCTGCCGATAGAGACACAGCCAAAACTAACTGTATTCTTGCCCCAATAAATTTAGATGCATATATCTGAAGTATCTAACACATTAATGAATTATCTTGATTAAATAATTAACTAAAAAGAAAAGGAAAGCAACTAAAAAGGAAAAGCAAAAAAAAAAGCAGAAAGCAAGTTAATTAAAGCTGAAAGAGAAAATTAAGCTTAACCTAATTCAACAGCAGATTAAAAATAACTTTATTAAAAAAGTAAAATATACGAAAGGCAAAGTGGATCTTGGTAAAATTTGAAAAGGCAGACAAAATACCGATTTCGTTATTTAAGCAAAGTGGAACTCGGCTGATCTTGAACTCAGAACACGAAGACAGACGAAATATCGGTAAGCATTTCACCCGGTGTGCTAACGATTCTGCCAGCTCGCCGCGTTAACGTTTCTACCAGCTCGTCGCGTTAAAATATCTGCCAGCTCTTCGTCGCGTTAACATTTTTGCCAGCTCGTCGCCTAAGTAAGCAAGCATTCATTTTAGAATTATATTCTTATATTAACATTATTGTTTGGAGCGTTACTTCTTACTCCCACACTTACTGACATGAAATTTCATAACATTTCACCTCATAACTTTTTTCTACTAATGTTTGTTCAATGCGACTAATGATTCTGAATTCCTCATGCATTTTTCTATCATTTAAGCCTAAAACAATTATACATTTATATATTTAAAAAAATGCATTTATAGTTAATACCCTAACATATAATTCACCATTTTCGCGGTAACTTTTAAGCAGGAAGATGACTAGGCCCGTAAGATTTCAAACATCGACCATAGATAATCCTCCTCGGTTGGAGCGCCATTTACCTAAACACGTAGTGCTGACATTTTACACTTTTGAAATGATGGTGGATTAAATCATATGATGTAATCAATAAATGATGTAATCAATAAGTGCATCAATTAAATTCTACCGAAACAACTGTAATGAATTCTAAACACCATGTGTGCTACCTTTTTATATATACGTCACATGTAGAACATGTGCCGGATCTGGTACTTACATGTCCGCAGTCATTTACCAAAATTTGGTAACGACAAGGCTCTTTACCTTTCTGTGAAACAGGTTATCGTGCCTAGCCATTTCTAGCGTCCTTCGTATTGGTGCTTCTAAGATAACTAATATATCTCTATACATCTGTGTGTGTGTGTGTGTGCGTGTGTGTGTGTATGCGTGTGTGTGTGCGTGTGTATGTGTGCGTGTGTGTCTGTGTGTGTGTGTGTGTGTGTGTAAATATATCTATATTTGAACCTGTGTATGCATAAAATATTGGAAAATATCTATTGCTGAAACGTGCAGATATGTTTTTTTTTCTTGGAAAAGATTGAATTTATCGGGAAGTTAATAAGTTCGCAGCTAAATTATTACCATCGACAAAAGTTTACCTGGTGCATAACAAGTTTGTACTTGCGGTCATTGACGATGTTTTTTATCCATGTCTTTATTGTCAATTTATAGTCGCTATGTTATGAAAGGTTTTTAAAAATAGTATCTCCTCATTTATAAAGTTGTTTGTTATTTGTTATATTGTTTATTATTCCTGGCGAGGATATTAATTTCCATTGCGTGTGATATAACTTCTATGTTTTAAAGAAAAATAATTACGTGTTAATTCCGCATCTTCATAACAAAATAATCAAATGCATATAGAAACAAGAATTTTAAATAAACCATATGTGTGTGTGTGTGTGTGTATGTGTGTGTGTATACTCATATATATATATATGCATATATACACACACATACATACATACATACATACACACACACACACACGCACACACACATATACACACACACACACACACACACACATATATATGTATATATATA
>NC_068985.1:89028765-89034097 GCF_001194135.2 Octopus bimaculoides
ATATATATATATATATATATATATATATACATGCATTATCACTGATATTTTATTTATTATCTTACACAATGTATCTATGTTCTTCGTCTTCAAATTAATCCGTCTTTATGTTCAGTCTATTTCAATGTTTATTCATAGTTTCTTTGTTATATAGTGCAATGCATGTATGTAATAGTCTTTTCAAATCTACGGGAAACCTGTCTAGACAGTTTTTCAAATTCTTCAAATAGTTCTTCCGTTCTTCTATGCTACCATTCAATGATATGTTTTGTATTTATTTCACGTCAATTTCAGCTCCTAATATCTATGTCACTGCTGTCACTAAGCAATATCACATATAGTAGGAAGTGATAATAACATATAAATGTGTATCATTAACTTCTCTTATTGCCAAGAATGACAACATTTATTTCAACAATTCCCTTACTGAAAATAGTTTACGAGCTATATCTTTAACGCCTCGTAATTCTATCATATTAATTAACAAAATGAAGGGAACCAATCAACAATCATATGGACTTTTCACTGACGGTGTTTTGCTCTGATAAGTCTATTCCATGAAGGAGGTATTGACACAGCTTCGACTTAAGTAATATATTTACCTTTACAGATATATTACATGTTATTACTTGATCTTTTATTTTCAGATATTTTAATACTGCTTTAAACATAGGTGTGTAGGTACACATACATACATGCATGCATGCAATCATACATACATACATACATGCATGCATGCATACATACATACATACATACATACATACATACACACATACATACATACACGAATATTACAAACGGATAAAGAGAACATGGACTTTGAAACTCTCTGCTTTCAATAAAACAGTGATCCACAATGTGTTTGCAACACCAGTACTCATGCAGACATATGGACTACTTGATTGGACGCTTGGAGTGATCCAAGCCATGAATGTGAAAACTCGGAATTTCACATAAATAGCTATGTTTACCGATTCTGCCTAAAATGCAACCAAAGAGGCAGAGACTTATGATCGAACATGAGTGATTAGAAATTCACTTTATAATCATATGTTATCCCTTCGACAATATATTTTAAACATCAAATGTCAAAGAGAATGTCTTGACCGAGTTTGCATACACGAGGCAAATGACATCCTGGGAATGGATAGCAGCAATTCTAGCGACATTCCTTGTCTGATAACCTTGAATATACTCTCCAACATGTTATATGTCTCTACCACAACGTATCATAAGCTGGAAGGATGAGTGTATATCTGCAAAGGGCAATGCATGGATATGATAACAGAATGCTCCGGGACGATAGTAACATTGATAATCAAAATAGTCTATCAAGGATCAATAACCGGATTACTAACTACCAGTTTGTAGGGTAAGCGTTTGCGATCTAGGCACAGGAAATATCAACCAAATAACTGCTGCACAAAATGGACAGGGACACAGGAATATCACCTAAAAGAAATACGAACGAACAATGAGCTGGGCGCCATAGCCACTGGTGGAGTATACTAGATAAAGCCTCAATAAAATGTAAACATTCTAGACCTGACATAGTAATTTGGAACAGAGAAGAGGATGTATATAGAGTTGGGGAAATCAGCTGCCATGCATAAAGCTAAAGTGTATTGTAAAAGAAAATACCGAGGATGCGCTGCTGAAAACCTTACAATTACGCTACCCAGATTAAAGGATCAGGTTTATATCTGTAATTATCGAGGGACTGGGATAAACTACGCGCTGCCTAAGTACCAATCATGAGAAATTAGGTTTCTGAAGACCAGAAAGGAGAAAGCTGACTCGAACACGGTACATAGCTTCGGGCCGACCAAAGCCTTGTGAGTGGATATGATAGACGGAAACTAAAAGAAGCCAATTGTATATATGTATGTGTATGTGTGTGTGTGTGTGTGTGTGTGTTTGTGTGTGTGTATGTGTGTGTGCGTGTGTGTGTTTGTGTGTGTGTGTGTGTGTGTGTGTGTGTGTGTGATTGTGTGTCTGTGTTTGTCCCCTCAAATCGCTTGACAACTGATGCTGGTGTGTTTAAGTGACCGTAACTTACCGGTTCGGCAAAAAGAACCGATAGAGTAAGTACTAGGCTTACAAAGAATAAGTCCTGGGGTCAAATATAAATAATGTAAATCATGTACATAATTCCTTATCTCTTCAATATATAACTGTATTAAAGGAATAAATACATGCGCTTGTCTAGAGTATATGCATAATTAGTATATGTATAATTAGTATATGCATAATTAAAATGTACACGTCTTTACAGACACGCAGTGCTGCACAGACAAGAACATGTGCGCAAAAATAACCTCTTGGTGTTGGTGAAACTTCAATGATGGAACATTAGATCCAGGTTACGATTGAATAATTACATACACACACATACGCACACATACGAACACACGCATATATATTTATATAGTCTGCTTGATATGTAATTATATAATCCAGCGGTAATGATGATAAATCTCCTTCAGTGGAGCTGGTTACATACTGCATAGTAAAACCAATACGCAGGAATGTAGTGGAGAGTCCTATGCAGTTGAATCCAGCAAATCCCGTCACTGCAGACTATCAAATTCTTTCATGAAGTTATACTGAATATAGAGGAAGTCGGGATGTATACGAAAACTGACTAAAGCTGTTAACGTGTTTATGAAAATGTAAATTCTATGGAACAGTGTATTTGAAAAGGTTATCGGGATTTCCTTGAAACTGTCGAAGGATTTTGTGATCCCCCCTTCCCAAAAAAAAAAAACGTAAAACATAGACAATAACATTATCATATGAGAACAGCAGGAATATTCAGAAGAGAACAAACAATATGAAAGTTTTGTGAAAATCTTTACTTTGAAATCTCGTCTCACAACAGTCATTGTTTTATCTTAAAGGGGCACGTTGATCCAAAGAAATCCCACACACACACACACTGTAATTATTATTATTATTATCATTATTATTATTATTATTATTATTATTATTATTATTATTATTATTATTATCATTATTATTATTATTATTATCATTACCCAATTAAACAATAAACTATCCAAGCAATCGAATAATTGCTTAATGAATGATGTATATTGCTTAACTAGATAAATATTTGGCGTGTATTGTATATAAGCATCAGGATGGAGACAGTCATATATTTCATATTGACGCAATAAACCTCCCACGCTACAAAGCAAAGATTTGCTGATTTTTAAAAGAAATAGGAGGCATCAGGTGTCATTATTGTATGGTCTGTTGCTAAAATTACTTCAAACACATATACAATATTACGAAAGTGCAAACAAAGTGAAGCGGTGTTTCAGAGATAACTAGAAATATGTAGAAGTACTTTTGTATTTCAAGTACGTCATCGGAACGGAGGCATTAAGCTTCACACCTGTTATTCGCCTTCATTTATCTTCATTTTGTACGCATTCGTTTGTATAAGAATACAAATGCACATGCACACACACACACACACACATATGCACTTATATAGTATATGTTAAATTATTGTTAAATTACATTATATCATTACGACAGTGTGTTGCCAGAACGATTAGCAGCAGGCGACAAATGCTTCGCGATATTTCGTCCGTCATCACCTTCTTACTTTCAACGAGACTGATTTTGATAAATAGCGATGAAGACCTTACGTTCAACGAGATTGACGTTGACATTCAACTTTCAAGTTTCCGTAAAATAAGTACAGGTTGAAAACATGGTTTGATGTAATTGACTGGCCCCGGTCCCCATAAAATTTCAGTACCAAGGTTCATAATAATAATAATAATAATAATAATAATAATAATAATAATACTAATAATAATAATAATTAATATTATTAATCAGTAGTTTTATTTTTATAACGTGCTTTCACTTCACTACCGAGCGCAGCTCTGTGTGCCTTGGGTATGAGCTGTGGTTTGCTGTGATGCTCTTATGGTTACTGTATTGAAAGTGTCTTGCTTAGGATGTGTGCAGTGCCCAGTAGTGCAATTTTCTGTATGTTATATATATTTGTAAGTCCTGGTGTTTCTGTTATGTATTTGTCTGAATATTTTTTTATATTAACTAAGGCGTCTACTATGGTAGGAATTGTTTGTGTTTTTAGATTCCACATTCGAGTTACCTCTATTTCCAGGTCTTTGTATTTCGAAAGTTTCTCCATTTCTTTTAAGGAAACTTTGTCATCTGCTGGTATCGAGGCATCAATTAGAAAGCATTGTTACTACTACTACTACTACTACTACTACTACTACTACTACTACTACTACTACTACTACTACTACTACCTTTGCACAGCTTCTAACGCTGGAGATGTACTACACTGTCAGCGGTTCACTATCAGTGAACTGAGGTAAAACCTCTTATTTTTCGAGCACCTTCCAGAGTATTCGAGCGGTTCCAAGCAGTGCTGTTTTCTGCAAGTGCTCCACCTTTATTGAAGCCCCTATTTGTTCCACGTAATTCTCGAGATTTTTTGCTCATTGTTCCCAGGGCTCCGACAATCATTGGTACGACTGCTACCGTTTCATTCGACCACAATAACAACACAGGATATCCCCACCAAGTATAACTCTTTCGGATAACACCGCCGGTCAAATAGCCAGTGTCCCCACTCACTGCCACACACATCCAATGAAGGAATCTACTAACACGTGGAAATATACAAGTTACTAAAATGTAAGCCTTCAGCTTTAACGATCTCTTTTCTGTTTCTTTTTTTCTTTTTCTTTCTTTGCTTTTCTTTTCCCTGTAATCAATCTGAAGTTCTTTATTAAATGTAATGAGGTAAATGTAAATTTACTCTTTTGCTCCATTTCTTATCTTCCCCTCGCTGTATGTCTGTATGCCTGTCTCTCTCTATCTCTGTCTCTCAATCTCTCTCTCTCTCTCTGTCTCTCTCTCTGTCTCTGTCTCTCTCTCTCTCGCTCTCTCTTCAAATTTAGATTTCGGGAAAGCGGCTAGTAAAATCCTAGCTACGTATGTTTGCAAGCTAATGATCGACTCAACGAGGGGTATTCCTCTAGCTACCCATCAGGGATAGTTAAATGATGCCTACATTATCATCAACAGATCCAAAGTTAAGTCGCAGGATTTTTATTCGCATATATAGAAACTCCAGTAGGTAACCATGAACTATAAAATTACTGTTTTCTGTTGATCAACCTTCGATATGAGAAAAACGTAGAACCTTATTCGCCAATGAAACAGTATTGTTCGAGAAAGTCATTTTCATCCATTCTACTGCTCAACGTTTACTAGCGTCCTACTTCCTACACTTTCATCCTTGGATCTTACCTTTACATATCCTCATATATAT
>NC_068985.1:89034109-89039154 GCF_001194135.2 Octopus bimaculoides
TATATATATATATATATATATATATATATTATTAATCTAAGGAACCATGTCTTATTGTTTAGGAAGTTCAACTCACCATGGAAAGATCGTGATTGCACTTCGTAGACCGGCATTGGGTTACCGAACAAAACATTTTGCCTCACGCTGGTTAGCGATTACTTCGACACCTGATAGGGGGTACACAGTTCACCTGTTCAGGTAACGTTGTTTTTTTTGTGAGGGAGTGAGTGAGCTAATGTATAGTACACACATTTCATCACTGTAAACACGTCATTTGTGAAGCTCATTGCGCAGAAGCCAAAGAATCATACGTCGTCTCCGACAGGTGAGTTTTAAGAGTAATAGACGTATTAAGAGTAATAAATAGGTACAAACAAATGATCCAAGTGTATGAAATTAGTAAGCTCCCAAAATCTTTGCAGGTGGTACAGATGACAAAAGAGGACAGTATTCGATAGAAACATGTTCATAAACACCGGAATAAATACACATCGTCTCCTATGGATATTAAAATGAATTCCAATAAGATGATGCTCAACATAAAATTCATAGGTTAGCAATTAATGCTGATAAAATTGGGGAAAAAATGAAAAACCTAAGAAATGTAATAAGGAAAATATGGACTGCCAACTTTTCATAGCAAAACAATGTTGTTGAATATCATTTTAATGGTACAGAATCTCTCAATTTCTGCAATATCATACACGCACGCACACATACACAAACACACACTCACACACACACACACACACACACACACACACACACAATATTGTTTTACCTTATTGTGTATTTAGCGTTGCTTGTATCTGGCGCACCATATATCATTAAATTGTTCCATTAGTTTAAATCTTCATAGAATTATAAATTACATCATCGACATCTTAGTTTGGGATTCTACACTTCTTCTGAACTCGAAATCAATTCCTCTCTGAAACTGCTGCAACTTGCATTCGTGTTTGTCTTCATTCTTTCTTTTCTTTCTTTTTTTTTTGTTTCGTTTCTACATTATCTCAAGTTTGCCAACAGAGTGACAGAGACTACAATTGTTTTTAATTTTCATGAAAGTTTTCAATGGAAAGATTTTCACTGCAAGGTTATGTTGTAAAGCGGTCAAACCGTTATTGATAAAAGAATCATTAAATTTTGATTAATTGTAATTACTATATTTTGTTTTATAAATTAAAAGCAGCAAAGTTTTACTTTCTTTATTTTATGAAATTTATTTGTTGCACACTCTTGGAAGATTCGGAAATCATTTCCAAATAGAAAACCGATTGAGTCGTTCTCTTAAATATTTCAGCAGATCAAAGAATATGTTCATCTTCCACGTCATCACCATCTTTTCTGACATAATCTGCACACAATTTGTAAATTAATACACATAGTGGAACATCAATAAACGAGAAGTTAAATATTAAACAAAAATATTTCAAACACATGAATTATTTATTTTTTAAACATTATTTCATCTTTTATAAAATAAAATTATAAAAATACTGAAATCGTTTTCAACGATTAATTTGTATAGTGAAGTGAACAGGAATATCATTTATTGCTTTATTTTATTTGCCCGATCTTCAGGAAAATCAAATAAGGCCTAAGGGATGTAGTATTCTATTTTACACAGCATGGCAAAAGATTAAGGATCCTGTTATACGTAATATTTGCTAGTGCAAATTTCGAAATATCTAAGTTCGAGAAAGGACACCAATTTGTTGTTTTTTTTAATTTCAACTGCCCAACTGCATGCTTGAAAGATTTGGAATCTTAATCCGTTCATTCGTGGATGGCAGCATTTTATTGCAGAGTAGTTCATCTATATTAACACAAACATCTCTAAAACGGGGCAAGAAATCTTTATAAAGAAAACAGCATGTCAAACGTGAAATGATACCCAGCAGGAATGGGTTACAATGATTGAAAATATATTGTATAGACTTTGTTTCAGTCATGAATAGAGGCTAAATAGAGCCAGCTTAGTGAAGTTTAATAATCTGTTTTAAATTACAATATACACGCCAATAATAAACTCGTGAAATTTTAACTGTCATCAGGAATTTCATGTTACAATTTATCAAATAAATAATCAATTGGTATAGGGAACGCATGAATACAGCGTAATGACAATAACGTCTTATAAATCTGTGTTCGCAATTAAAGATAATGATCATAGCTTCGGAATCTATGGCGTTGAATTGACATATATATTTATAAAGCGAAAATATTTTTGCACACGAGGTAAGAACAGTACTTGCCCTTTACGAATTCTAAATCTTTAACATTGCAAGTTGATTAATGAGGCACATTTTCTCAAAGCTGCCTAAATTATGCCAGATATAATAAGCATTTACTGCGTTTACAGCTAGGTGAATGAGTTGGTTCAGGCATATATCATAGCGAAATATGCAATAGAATATTATCACCATAGCAATTGTCATCAATTTGACACTATCAGATAATCACTCGATAAGGCGTGTATCATCACTAACATTGTTTTAATTGATCAACAACTCGTACTTTTGTGAAACTACGTTCTCTGTCACACAAGATTAGATTCACAGTAATATCGTTTATGCAAGATAAGTAATTTACAAGTGTTAAATTCAGACTTCTATAGACTTACAACGAATACAATTATATATAAACGCAGCTGTATATCAAATAAGTAAAAACAAATGACATATCTGAATAAACTATTTGTTATTGCAGATTCAAGAAAAGATTTAATCTTTCATTTAGATTTATGTTTAAACTGTAATAAGTATCTTGTGGCAGTCTCCATATAGCGCCCAGAGTGTTTTTACAAGTAAAGAAATGGTCGAGGTTTCAATTTCTTCTGTTTCACCATTTTATTTCTGTGCACTTGTGCGCATGTATGTGTGTCAATTCATACATACGTTTATGTGTGTGTGAGCGTGTCCATGAGTGGGTGTGAGCATGTGTATATATATGGATAAAGTAGCTACACAAGTACTTTCCTATATATATATATATATATATGTATATATACGTATACACGGGGGTATATGATTGTGTATACAAGAATATATTACCGAAGGAAATTCAAATTTTGATTTTCACGTTTCATCTACAATCTTATAATAATATAATATAGCATAATTAAAAGATGGAATATTAAATGTCCATTCTGATAGAACTAGTACTTTCATGCATTAACATATGCGACATTCGTGTTCATGTAGTAGTGCTGACAGTTATGTTTTACAATTTACACATTTATGTAATTTTAATTTATGTTATTTTAAAATTTCTCGTTAGAATTCTTTTTAACTATCTGGTGAACGGCCTAGGTTTACTTCGAGATCTTTGATCGTTTTTTGCCCAGTCTCTTGTGGGTAATCTGTGTTGTGGTCTTGAAAACGATCCCCGTTTATTTCTATTCCTAATAGTCTGCTCGAGGGAGTATCTATCTTGTTTGTGCTGTTTGTTCATATTGTGTGCATTAGGGTGTTTACGTACATATATATACATACAGAGACAGAGAGAGAGAGAGAAAGAGAGAAAGAAAGAAAGAACGAAAGGGCGAAAGACGCACAAGCACCCACAAGAATTATACATGCATATACATGTGAAGAGAGACAGAAAGAAGACAGTAAATATTCAGAAGTGGAATATTCGTGTATAAACTTCTAGATATATATGAACTGAACAAACTGATATAGCGTACAAGGGCGCAGAAATATGTTTGGCCTTACTGGTCGTACAGTTTTTTTTCTGGAGTACAGGAATTCCTTCATAATCTTGACTGGCGTTTTTCGAAAAAAGTGAAGGATAAGTAAGTAGCTGAGAAAGGTAAATCTGGTTCCGAACCCAAGCTAGGTAGGTATCTAGCATTTCAAAGAAAGGTGCAAGGATATTTACAGGTAGAATGCGTTATAGTAGCAAGTGGGAAAAAAAAGAAGTAGGCACTGTGATGGGGGTGTATAGAGTGTTGTAGCAGGGAATGGAACGAAAAAGTAGGTCCATCAGATCAGGAAGATGGAGGGGATGAGTGATCAGGATATGGAGGGAAATAGAAATGGTGAGTTAGGAGATCAGTGGCAGGGCTGGGATGGGTAGTGTTTTGAAAGGCAGTTGTTGTTGTTAATCGTTATGGATTGTATGGTTAAAGAACTAAGAAAGCGAATTTGAAATATTGAGGTAAGAGAAGGGACATGTGAAAGTGAACGAAGGGATCTAGTTATCGATGCCAGAAGGGTGACGAAACTGGAACTTGAAGAGTGAATATGGGTTGACTGAGGAGGAAGAGTACTGAAATAATAAAACGGTTAGGAGAGTGAATGAAAAGGGAATTATAGAGAAGGAGAAATTGGGTAAATTGGTAGTGACGGCAAAGTTTAGATATTGCTAAGTGGTTTGTTTGAAAAAGAATTTAGGAGGAGATGGAGTGAGAATTAAAAGTATGAGGATTCGGTGTCGGCAAAGGGGAATGTGTTGGGTAAAAGGAATGTGCTAAGAAAGAGGAATATACAAAGGTAATCGTAAGAGAAATATATTATACAAGGGATATGTTGGTAGCACAGATAGATTATAACTTAACGCTATATCGTAATTATGGAATTATATAGATTTAACATAATGCGCAGACGATGAGCAGAATTTGTATTGATATTCAAGGATGACATCTGAGAATCTATTAAGTAATGAAGGGTTGTGGTCTTGAAGGACAGCGAGCGATTCTCTTCAAAATAGTTTACAGACACCGAAGGTAGTGTTTTATAGTGTAGCCCTCACATGTAGCGGTGTAGGATAGGGTATACGGTATGTTATGTGATTGGTCATTAAACGGTCATTTTCATAGAATATGTTTGATGGCCTGATAGCTAAAGAAATGCTGGCGTGGTTTTCCATTCCAAAATCCGAAACTCAGAGTTTTATCGTGGCTACCGAATAATTGTCACATATTATATTTCCAGATAAATTCCTCTATTTATATAACATCGAAGTCTCTTTCATTCTTTTGTTGTCTTGGTACAATTATTAATTACTAATTTATTAATAAATGAAAAATTATTTACCCT
>NC_068985.1:89040160-89040893 GCF_001194135.2 Octopus bimaculoides
ATATATATATATATATATATATATATATATACACACACACCCACACACATACATTTACTTGTTATCTTTCATATTTGGGAGTGCGTGTGCTCATATGTCTTGAAGTGGAATAAATATGTTTTCTTATGCAAAAATTAATTAAGCCAAAATTGAAGCAACTCAGTTATTTTGATGGATTTATTATCAAATGCTCTCTTGCATTCTTGACTTCTGTTTTTCTTCAAACAATACAGTAAATACAATATCACAATACGAAGCAGCAAATAATATACGCAGATATATTCTTCATTGCAAGCTAATTATATCTTCAGAAATTAAACAGATGGATTTACGATTTACTTTGTTTAACATACATACACAATACAAGTTGTTACATTATCAGTCGATCAGTGCACGGCATACAGTGAAAGAAGGTCTTACTATAAGTGATTGCTGCCCATTACCGGGGGAATATAAGGTTTGGTGCATTCAGCATATGCTGATAGCAACGGTTCTGTGGCTTCTACCGGTAAGCTTAAACCCATGTTAGTGGGGGTATTAATAATGTTATGCAACTGCTACCGACACAGTTGATACAATGTAGGCGAAAATGAAGAAATCTACCAAGAAATGGCTAGGTGTGTCTTCTAGATTGACAGAAAATGGAAGGCCATAGACGCTATACAATATCATGGTAATAAAATTCGTCTCTTCCCCACTCTCTGTTTCATCATATGTATATATTTATATATAT
>NC_068985.1:89041149-89044762 GCF_001194135.2 Octopus bimaculoides
ATATATATATATATATATATATATATACATACACATACACACACAGAGACATACATTCACACTCCAGCATTTACGGATAAACATATACGTACATATGTACACACACACCCACACACTTACATTTGTCTGTTTGCCTATCTACTCTAATCTATTTGTGCATTTAATTTTTTGTGGTCACTGATAATGATAGTGTGTATGGAATTATTTGTTCTCATGCATGTACTGCACAGTTTCTTATGGTATGTTGAAAGTAATATTCCATGCATGCTGTGCATGTATAAAGCTGTTGCCATATATAGATGCAAATCTAAATTAGTAACAAATGTTTCTATTAATATAATTTGTATATAACTTAGTGTATTCTGCCAACTGTACGACTCATCTAAATTTTAGAGATCCACAGAGATTATCCTTATCTATTATAGTGGTTCATCGGCTGCTATACTTCTCAATCTTATTACATATTTGCGGTGCATATGCGGAAGAAATCTGGGGAAATAGAGAAATAACATTATAAATATTTAATTCCTACGTACATTTCATTATAGCGTTTATTTTGAACTAAGCGTTGGTTATACCGAGTGCATTTTTATCAGAAAGCAATAAAATATTTCCATGATTATCCATGGTAGTTACTTATCCAAATGATTTCGGAACATTCAATACTGAGAGGCCACCAACGGCAATGGGGAAGCGTACGTTGTTTCATGCCAGCGAGCTGGCTGAATGTTTAGCACGTCGGACAAATTTCTCACCAGCACTTCGTTATGTTCTGAATTCAAATTCTGCCACGGTGGTCTTTCCATTTCATCGTTTCAGGATCGATGATAGAAATACCATTTGAACTCTGACATCGATGAATTCGTCTGAAGCGCTCCCGCACAGTTGCTGGCTTTGTATCAAAATTTGCAGTGGTGTTTCTTTTTTAATTTCCACTACGTATGATTGGTATAATTTGTGTATAAAAATAGTGGCAGTTGTGTCTCCACGTTATGTCTCGTATTTCATTGCGTGCATGGATGATTGTGAACGAGAAATAAAACGTAGAATTTTAGAATCATTTCAAAACAAATGCTGGAAACATTCTAAGAAGTAACATATCAAATAATATGAAGAATAAAAGCGATTTCACTTAATATACTCAAAATATTTTACTACAAACCAAAAACAAAATGGTTTGATAAAATGGATAATATCTTATTTGTATAACATGATAACATAGGAACTCATTCTCTCATACTTAGTAGGGAGGCGTTTACCTCTATGTATTCCTGAAGTGAAGCATTTATCGATAAGTATTTATGAAGCTTATGTATGTTATATTGTTATATCTGATATCGTTTCTATTCATTACGATGGAAATCTGATAGACGTCTCTGCTTCTGTGTATATGAATATAATATTTTGTAACTTTGACATCTATTGTCAACTGAAGTCCAAATGTTAACACACCCCTGTGTTTTTGAACGAGACATCACAGGTAGAAATATATTTAACCTGTAACTGTAAACTTAGCGAAAACTGCATTGGAAATAATTGAAAAGACGAAACATACGTCTGATGATTTATCAAATACACACACATCTGTTTAATGTTATTACAATAAAGCTTTCATCTTGAAGCCTAATGTATATTAATATTGCAAAATCAAATAACATTGCTTCTACCTCTAAAACAGGCGTATATGTAGCCAAATAGAACGTATCTGAATCAAAGAGATTTCAGCCTCCATCTAAATCAGGCTTTTAATTGTTCCGACTATGTAAAATAAAAGCGACTATTTGGAGATGAACATTCAAACGTTTGCAGCAACGCGGTTTCCCATATGAAAAGCGGAAATACGATGATTCTGAAAAGGACAATAAAATAATTCCTGCAAAGATATAAAGAAAATAAGTGAAACATTGGATTTCGTAGTAACTGATCTAAGTTGGAAGCCATTTCACAGCATGTTCTAATTTCCAAAGAAACATTTAAAAATCTGTGTTGTTTCAGCGTAACAAAATAAGTGCACTTTGTTAGGATTTTTTCTCTCTCTCTGCCTCCTCCCTGTCCCACTTGACTCTCTTTCCGCTCCCTCTCTTAATATACACATGTATCGAACCCTTAATCTAAAGATCGTAAGTGCGATATCCTAACTACAAGCTAACAAGGTTTCACATATGTAGTAGATAGTGATTTGTAAATCTAGCGATGAACACTGGCTTCTAGTCTCTAAGTTGTGACTTTGTTCTACTGTTCCGAATCTACATTAATAAATCACTCTCTCGTGCAGCACTCGTTATAGTCAATTAATTGAACCAAATAACTCGATGCATTATGAATCGGGTCAGATTACTCATGACAGAACAGGCTGCTCTCCTTTATTCATACGAGGAACTGTGGCGATAGAACGGAATCGTGGGTGCTGAATACTTTCCGCTGCGTTAGTCACTATAAAAGAAGAGTCCTAGGGTCTGAAACTGTATTTTTGTTTGCCTCCCTGACTTTATTACCAACACAAAAATATGTTGGATATTTTTAAAACCATCTGAATATGTATTTTAATAAACATACTTTTTAAACACTTTATTGAGTGTGAAATGAATAAACAACCATAAGGTAGAAACGGTGTTACATACAAATAATAAAATACAATATAAGAATATATATAAACAAGAGCAATAGATTCGGTACATGTAATTTTTCTAGAGAAGGCATGAATCGATTAGGAAACGTGTTAATTTTCAAAATATTATAAGTTACACAGTTTGAGTTCCACGTCTCAGGTCTTTTACATGGTTTCCAATTATGGTTGAAGCTATAAACAAAATTAAAATCAGGTCGCATAATTATAGCAAAAACGTGATTTTCATTGAAATGGTCAAGACGACAAACCCTAGAGAGTAGAATCAAATATTTTCTCCTGTTCCTACACGATTTCTCACTATTTAAGTTCACTCTTAATGATTTTGTAAATGATTGGAGATTATAATATAACTGTATTGAACAAGGTATAAACGGTTCGAACCCCGTATATTTCGGTTGCGAATGGAATTTCTGAACTCAAATTCGATATCTGCGTGTATAATTGGATTTTAGTCGGCCAAAAGGACAAATATGTGTCAGCCTATCCCAATTTCAAGGACAACGAGGTGCGATTGATGAGAACAAGTCCATGTGCTAATCTTGCAAGCTTACTCCATTTACTTGTAAGTGGACGCTCATGTGTAAATCGTTGATTTGGCAAGTACATCCTCCAGATAGTTCATATAAAAACCCACCATATGCATTAAGTAAGAACTGCAAGATGAAATTGTCGGAGCGCTATGAAATTTACAAAATAAATCTTATATGGGTGAGGTGGTTATTTTGGTGATTTCAGTGCATCAGTACTACACGAAAGTCATCATGAGTTTGTAGGACCATCGGCAAAGTTTTCAACATGAAGTTTAAAAAAGATCTGTAACCATTTGGGTATTCCTAATAAAGGAATATATCCAAGCATAAGAATCTCTTTCGAGAAATATAACTCTCGCTATATATAGAATGCATTTATATATTCAGATATATTACATATTATTTAGGAAATTCTCAAATGTAAGTTCATGTCAGTAATGAAAATAATACGTAC
>NC_068985.1:89045346-89045587 GCF_001194135.2 Octopus bimaculoides
TGCATCAGCAATGGCAACCGTGCCGACGCCGAAAAAAATTATCGAAATATAAAATACATGAAAATATTTTTCTTTTATTGTTCATTATTTCATTAAACTATTCTTAATTTAACCACATCAACAACTGAAATTAGATCTGCAACAACTGCTGTTGTTACTGATGTCACTGCTGCTGCTGCTGCTGCTACTACTACTACTACTACTACTACTACTACTACTACTACTACTACTACTACTACTA
>NC_068985.1:89045597-89047222 GCF_001194135.2 Octopus bimaculoides
TACTACTACTACTACTACTACTACTAAGGCGGTGAATGTCAAGAAGCGCGACGAGTGTATATCTTGCTATGAATTTAGAAGAGGTAAGTATATACAGCTTCATATTCATTGGTCGAAAACCATCCGGGTTGTGTGTAATGACATTTAACTTCTCCCCGTTGCTACGGACCCCTACCCTCTCAGGAAGTTTTCGTTACTGGTCCACCTCTCTCTTTCACTATTTTGTTGACGGAAACATTTGCTCTTCATCTTCCTGAGTAATATCAAGTTGTCTACCAACAATGACCAGCTCTTCATCTGTAAATGTGTGTGTCTGGTTCCACGTGCACCTTTAGGGAACTCCCGATAAGTGTTTTCTTAACATCCGTGTCTCTGCTTTTAACGTGATACACATATATCATTCTTGCGCCAACTTTTTTTCCCTTTAATAGATTCTCCGTTGAAATGAGGACTTCACTGAATCACAACCTTGTTGTGCCTCACCTTCTTACATTGTTCTTGTGAAATCTTGGCGCGTTCCTCCACAATGTGTGCCACGGTCTCGTACCGAGACCCACAGTTTCTGAATTTTTCTGACACATGCATTTTTATCCCGATACAAGTTTGCTTTTATCATTTCCTCAACTAATCCTTGACGACAGTTTCTTTTTTACGTGCCGGTATCCCAGCTGTTATGCATGAACACTTCCAGATGGGTCCTCACCATGGGCACATTGTAATGACTGAGACAAGTGTAAGATAAACATCATAAAAGAGAGTCGCACACTTGTTTATAATCATCGTGTCATATAGACAAGATGCAATAAAGGGAACACAAATGCTATATATTTGTGTTCGTAGAGCATTGCAACTACACAAATATAAATATATATGTAGCTGTGTGTAAGCAGACGAGCATGTATGCAATCATAGGACCGAACCCACGTATTCCCACTTGCTTAGATATATGGAAACATAAATGCATTATACATACATATTTAAATAAAACTTTCAATTGAATTATAACTTCCATTGAAGGAGAATGATTTGCGGATTGGCTAGTAGCATTTTCTATAAAGAATAATGTTAAGAATAATGTTTAAATGAAGTCTCAAAGTAGTACACAATTATTAATATAGAATGTCACATATATTTCCTGAAATACAACTGGAACTTATGTTAGTAACAAATCGTAAATTACAGTTCTAAAAGAGACCGACTTAAATGACTTTAAACTTATTCCAATTCCCATGATATCAGCAAAATTTCCAGGAAATTTCAGAGAAATAGATTAAATGAGTTAGAGATTTACAATATTCTGGAGACATATAAAAAGAGTCAGGCGCGTTGCTGTAATCAGACACTTGAAGTTACTAAGTGAACAAATGAAAGAAAGTTTGACGAAGATACATTTATATGCTTCAGAGTACAAAATACAACGCAGTTAGGAATAAATTATACTTTAGTTAAACATATTCAGATTCTCCTTTGTGATGTTACTGGAATATTATTATTATTAATAATAATAATAATAATAACAGCAACAACAACAACAACAACAACAATAACAACAACAACAACAACAACAATAATAATAATAATAATAATAATAATAATAATAATAATAATAATAATAATAATAATCA
>NC_068985.1:89047717-89048630 GCF_001194135.2 Octopus bimaculoides
TAGTAGGTGCCTTAGGTATAATAAAAAAATATTCAGACAAATACATAACAAACATACCAGGACTTACAAATATATATAACATACAGAAAATTGCACTACTGGGTACTGCACACATTCTACGCAAAACACTTTCAATACAGTAAACATAAGAGCACCACAGCAAACCACAGCACATACCCAAGGCGCACAGACCTGCGCTCGGTAGTGAAGTGAAAGCACGTTATAAAAATAAAACTACTGAACAATAATAATAAAAATAAATGTCAACACTACATGTATAAATACAAGATTATTTCCCCTTTGCAGCTCCTTTATACATAAAATAATTTTCTCCCATTTTTTAGCTGGTTTTAAATCATTTAATTGACTACCCATTCTAAATTCTAATTTTCTTTTTTTCCTTATTTCTTTCTCTCCTTGTCCAACGTACTGTCTCGTAGCGTTGCATTTTCCAACGGTCTTTTCAAATTAGATATGTTGCAATCTTCTCTACCCAAAGTTGTCACATTCGGTTAAAATTTCTTACAGTTAAGTTGGCTCTTATGAATTTCCCTGAAGAGAAGATGACATCTTTTTCAACATCACTCATTGGCAGGAACCATTTGTAATCTTCGAAACATATGTCGGATATAAAAAAAAAATCATATAACATATGCGTATTACTCCATTTATAAAATTTTATATTTACTCCAAATACCCCAAATTAACACGGAGTTTTTACCTCGTAAAGAGGAGTTACACCACAGTTATCTTGTGATCTTTCCTACCCTGGTAACTATTAACCAATTTGTTTTGTCGGAGTTAATTGTTAACTAAGAGAAAATAAAAATACATATAATCAAATATATATATATATATGTGTCTGTGTGTGTGTGTATGTGTGTGTGTGTGCGTGTGTGTGGGTGTGTGTGTG
>NC_068985.1:89049704-89057012 GCF_001194135.2 Octopus bimaculoides
TATATATATATATAAATGAAATATTCAAACACTGAGATTTGAAGTTAGATGTCACTACTGTTCATATCATCTGTGGATAAATTCAAAATTTGATGATATCACCAGTAGTAGCATGGGTGGAACGCAGTTATGATAGCTTTAAGGAGCTATGAAATATAAATATGCACGAAGCGTAATGATGCTTAATGAGCATCTACCTGCTAGAAATAAGAGCCAAGTCTTAAATAATCCACCGTAGCGCACAAATATAACAGAGAAAAACAGTATGCGAGGAAAGCAGAAAAAATTAAAACATTTAACAGCACAAATAAAAATATTATGCAATATATATATATCATCTAAAATTACTATATTTTACTAGTATATAAGTGTCGCGACAAAATGTTGTCTTTATATTTGTTTTTCCTTATATCATATTAAAGCGCTTTATAGTGTAAATAAGTTTTTAGTTTGTAAATAGTATTTCATTATTTCACGTAATATTTGTCTATATTTTATGCACACACGCACCCGCACGTACACACACACACACGCTCATGTATATATATACATATATAAGCACAGACATGACGCTGTCTATCTTGCCGGCTGGTAGGCTTAGATTGGGATTACATCGACCGATATCGTATTTCCAATTTACTACAAGATATGTGAACAACATCCCCACAGCACTGAACTAAAATGATAATGGCGTTAGTGCGATGTTGTATGGAACTCAGATAACTTATATTAAGGATAAGAAATGACAAAGAATTATTCAGAGACATTTCGAAACAGCGACGAAAGAGAAAAGTAAAGAAAATATTTCGATCCGTATAAAAATTACATTTTTATGAATGAAATGAGAATATAATTTACTAACATCGTAACAAAAATGAACAGGGAATTACTTTGGAATGAAATGATGAAATTACAATGTCAGTTGTAATAAAAAAGAGGAATATATACGGAATATATACGGAAAGATTTATTCATAAATTGTTAAATAATTTGAATAGAATATGGAAATGTCGTCTAAGGTTTCCGATGAAACTCCTGGTATACGGATTGTTTTGTACTCTTATTTGCATTTCAAAATTTGCTGTCACAGGTGAACCGTAAACGAAAGTAATTCAATCATAAATATTTTCTGAGGTGACAGGCTGGCAGAATACAATTAATGCTGGGCAGAATGCTGAGCGGGATTTCGTTCGTCTTTACGTTCTGATTTACTTAATGGCGAAACTGCTTTACGATGAATTCTTTATTTTGTATATTTTCATTTGTCCTACCCGCTTACATTCTGGTGTTTGCCGAAATTTTCTAAAGAACATTCTTTTTTTTGTGGTTAGATAGTAAGTGATCTATTTCTAGCATAATAGATGTCCACTTAGTGATTATTCCTTCCTGTACGCATATATATATATGTGTGTCTGTGTGTGTGTGTGTGTGAGTGTGAGTGTGTATGTGTGTATGAGTGTGATTGTGTGTGTGTGAGTGTGTGTGTGTGTGTGTGTATTATACACGCACGCACGCACAGTCCTAGGGAGTGGCCATGGGAGCGAGAATAAGACTGACCGTTTAAGCGACCAGCTCAGCAATGACCATCAAGCTCAGCAATGACACACCAGTCTCACGCCTTCACCGTGAACAGTTTTTAATCTCTCTTCGCTCTTTACCACTTTGTGTGCTAAAATCCACTCTACTCCTGTTTTCATCTGACACTTACTTCCTTGCTTCACTGCTACCCACCTCTCTTCTCTTCATAAGGCACCTACTTCCTGGCTTCGCTCCTACCCATATTATCCCTTCATTTGTACAACGCCCACCCCGACCCGTCCTCAACGCACAACTCACCTCCACTCCACAGCCACAACCCCTGCTGCTTGTGCATACACCTGTCTCGTCTTTTGTTTTTGTGTATATTTCAACCATACCAAATATATGTGTATTTTGAATAAAGATTTGGAATATACTGCAGCTTTCATTTCACTTGTATTATGTCGGGAAACGCTAGGTAAATACACCGTTGTATCATATTTGACGATTGTTTGTTTACTGAACGCTGTAATCGCAGTCAAATTGCATTCTTCTGTTGCTGAAATCATACGTAGAAGACTTTTGTAAATTTTAGGAATTCAAAACTAATACATAAATAAAGTTTGCATTGCATGAAATTTGAGTATATTCAGATTTTCAAGCAGTAAATTGTCGTGTTGAGTATGTTTGAAGTGGTTTTACAGTATACACATATGTATATTTTTTACGTGTATATGTATATATATGTGTGGGGGGGGGGCGTTTGATTTACATATCTCTCTCTGTGTTGTTCAAATACATGCAACTGGCACTCTCATGAAATTCTTTTATATTTAAACTATGCAAATACCGCTATAAAATAAATATTTCCCACTCCATTTCGTATAAGGCTAGTCCCTTAGATTGTTGGTAATACCACCAATATTCTCTATTTTTTACACACGACTGTCCTTTTCTATGATGACATGTCAAATGAGGAGAATGCTTGGATTTTGAGGTTATCTCTCCTCGCGTAGAGCCGATTTCAATTGGTGTTTCGGTAATTAATATTCATCATATAGGGAATAAGATAATTTCAATGAAATATGAATTAATATTTCTGGTTGTTGATAGACTTGCATCTGCCTATATTATTTAAACACCCGTTCTTGTGTGATCAGAATTATTTTTCTTCAGTTCAATTTTATCACCATGCACTTCACTGCATTGAATCATAGCCGACTTCTTTATGAGGCAATTTGCCTACTATTTCTGGCAATTGACTCAGAATCACAGATATTGCGTGATTGGCTTATTTAATATACATATCTTGACACACACATACAGATACATGCATAAAGTGGAGTTCAGAACGTAATGTTCTGCAATAATGTCGACCATAATGTTCTGAACTGTGCAACAGTATTTCCGCTTTGAATATTTTCGACCGCCATAGAAAAAAATAACGATTTTCTTGCAGAATGTTTTGCAAAATATAATATTTCAGTCTAAAAATGTGCATGGAAAAAATCACTTCTGATATAAATTTGATAAAAGTTATAAAAACGGAGAGAAATAACAAATGACACAAATGTGAAATCAAATAAAAATCAAAATAAAATTGATTAGGTTGATTTTATCTGTAATTTTTTTGTTCTGTTAATAATGATCAGATAAATCATTGATTTAATTTAATTAATGTAATCGTGTTTGAATTGAAATTCTATAATTCAATAAATGGATTTAATATTTGATTATATGTCTTGCTGGTGGAGGCTCGTATCTCCTGCCGTTTTAAAATAATAATAATTAACGCAAGCAATTTATTGAACGAACAAATTTTCAAACAATAACAACAAGAATATGTTTATCCTCCTCATCTACTATAAATCAACTAGTTTGACCCATATGGAGACTTGATATACACTTCACTGTACAAGAATATTTTGTTAAAAGAAACCAAACCTATTTTAGCGTGACTAATTTCCCTTCATCTACAGGTTTCGTACAATATTCCATTTAGTTTATTATGTTGACGAAAGTTATTCCTCACAAATTATTTTATGTTGTGTAAGTGAATATGTTAAAGCATGGTATATTGGGTGCCTTCTTGGGGTGGTAGGAATCGTTCCTATGTCTGCGGCTTATATATTTTCTAATGGCAATAAAATTCAGTTTGGCTGAGTATAGATCTGAATAAAATACGAATGAAGCTTACGCATGATCACTTATTGAACATTGCTGCTTTTTTTTTTTATAAATTTATAGTTTGTTTTCACGTCTATCTACAAGCATTTTTATTTTAACGTTATCAACTGATAAAGCCGGTACACCTTACATATAGTTGCATATAATATTAGTCGATAAAAATGTTGGCTGGTTCATTTCACCAGGTACGCTTTACCGTATATGAAGAGAAAAAAGAGAGAGTAAAAGAGAACGACGAAGATTTAAGTTGAGTCTAAAATTCAATAGAGCAACACTTAAATTGACAAGTAGTGGTAAGGGGAAGGTAAGGATGATAAGAGCTCCACAGTTGATACATGCTAATTACATGACACAAGCTTACAACGCACTCTTACCTTGTCGCAACTGTCTGATCATGACATGACACACGCATTTAAACACACATATACACATAGGTTATTTAGTTTTGATGGTCAACGTATATTTTCCTCATTCTGTGGTTTACAATGAACTGTTTAAATAGAATGCATAGGAATATATTTAGATAAAATACAATGTATTCATCTAAATCAATACAATGGTTTCTCTGCTGTATAACGTTACTTTCAAGTAATTGCCTGCACAACGTAATATGAAAGTTTCTTCACGATGAGAACAAAGCCCCTCGGATGCTTCACATTATATAATAACGTTGAAAAGACATTTGAATGCGAACCAGCGATGAAACCACATATTTTCTTTAACAAGTTTCTCTTATGATTTACTGAAGCATCTCTTAAAAGCTGGATGTTAGTTAAGAATTCCATAGGAAAGTTATTGCACGTGTATTGGTAGAAATATATCCATTTGAATTCAAAAAGTAAACTTGTATATCACTGAGTAAATGTTAGCAATTCTATAATGTCACCGTTGCCTAATCTACATATAGATAACGAATCTTCGCTATTCAAAATCCATATTCATACCAATGCTGAAAGATTTCTCAAAATTGCATATTAATCTGTGGGAACATGCATAAATAATCAATATCATCGTAATTATATGACATCTTTGTTATAACATGTTATAACGTCATTGGCAATATTTATACCATACAGGTCTATATTTAAGAGATGAAGTATTATATACATTATTTACATTTGATGGATATATATACTACTTGGGATTTAACGTTACGCACTCAGTTGGTGGTCCTTTGAACTTGTATAGATTTGCATTACACAGCATACTTTGCACCCATACCTGGATGTATGCATATCATTTAGATTTGAACTTTTATCCTTTAGTTGTTTAAGTCATTTGATTGCGGATATGCTACGGCACCGTCCTGAAAATGTTTGTTTCCTGATCGTGCCTAGTAATTCTTTTATAAAGACAAGTACATATTTTATTGATACCAGGTGTTTTAAAATACCAAAGGCTATAGAAGAATACACTTGCCCAGTGTCCCATGCCATGGTCATGGTATTGAACTCGGTTCTACGTAGTTTTAAAGCAAACTTCTTACCACACACACGAGGGTTCACCTATGATCGGTATCTTTGTCGACAATTCTGTTCGTCAAATATAAAATCTATTCCTTAACAGAGCATAGTTTCGTTATACAGACCTCTGGGTTACGGACCGAGACGTTTCTATTGTACAGAAAATCTGGGTTATGAACCCAAACGTTCCTTTTGCGCCACTCCGCTTATATATAATTTCTTATATTGTCTGTTCTAGGATATATTACGTTTACAAGATTATTCATCATATCTTATTGAGTTGTTTGTATCTATTGCACTGTTTAAAATGTACGAAAAATCGTAGCTACCCAGTACATACTTCCAGTCTTACACACTGTTAATCGAAAGTTCACTCTATCGATATTCGAAAAGACATATTTCAGAAATCTCATTCATACATTTCTGCATTGGAAATTTTTTGCGTGCTTCTTCATTTGCCATTTCTAGATCTGGGAGAAGTAAATTAATCCTGGATTGGTAACTGTGTTAAGGAACAATTTAAAATGTTTGAAACTTTTCATTAATATTATCTACAACAGCAGAACCTCAAATGTGATTTGAAAGAAATCTAAGATGTGTTTGTTTTTAATTAAAATACAGCCGATAAGCCATAGAGATGATAAAATAAAATTAAATTAATGCATATATATACATACAATGCGTTTGTTAAGAATCATTTTGATTATAATTCTTCTTGTCGTTTCGTATGAAAATTAGCATATATGCGTTATGCTGTGTCTGCTTAGCATTGCTCTTGCTAGGAACAAACTACTACATTAGTTAGTGATGAAGACCTATCAATGCAGAAAATATAAACAGAGCATCTTAATGAGCATTAAAAGAATTCCAAGAAATATTTTATTTTACAAATTATTGAATATGTGAACGTCATACTGTTTTTTATGATTTGCTTAGTATCTTTTATATTAATAAAACTTTTTGGGATAAACATAATTCGTTATTGTGATAACGCACTTTCTCGTGGTAGTGTATTTATTCCATTTATTCACATTTACATTACAGTTATATTTATATGTACGTATATAAGTGTGTTTCTATATGAAAATCCTATTTATTTCTATACAAACACATAAGGTGTGTACTTGTGTGTATTAATACACACATACATATGTGTGTTTGTGCGTGTATATGAATACGTGTGTGTGCGTGTGTGGGCGTGTGTATGAAATAGGGGTAATATATACGAAAACGAAAACATCAGTTATTTAATATGATCTCTTATGCAAATAGTGAGGCACTAAATTCTAGATTTACCATGTCACTGTGAACAATCGAAACGGCCGTAATGTATGGCGTATAAGTAACAGATCACAATATATTCCTTTAAAAATACGCCAGTCCATCACAAGTTTACGTATTTCCCCCTGAGTTTAAAGGAACAAAGTTACATAAAGCGATTTGTTGAAGAATACAACACACCACATGTTACAGGAATCGAGACAATGACATTGCGATCATGATTATAACACATCAAATCGTTAGGCGGGATGACTTTATGGCCTATTTCATTGCATTATACCGTTGATCTATCTGCTATGTAAACTCTTAATCTGGCAGATGCTAATAAAAATACAAGAAACAAAACGTGATAATTGAAGCTTATTTGCAACAGAAAATAAGAAAAATTCCCAAATTTAAACAAATCACTAACGAAAATATTAACTAAAGAGTTAACAGCAAAAGGCAGAAAAACATCGTTGCCCGGAAGGAAATATACATGTTGATACAAAGTTCATGTTACCTTAAAATAGGTCGGAGCCGATACGTGAATCAAAGCATAGTGTTTGAGCGTCAGTTAATTAGCTCCAGGCAAGTGATCATTGATATGTGTAATAAAGAAGCAGACTATATCGCAGAAAAAATATAAAACTGCTATAAAATTATATATAAAACCTTTGCTTCATACTATAATCAAATGACTCGGATAGGTTTTGCTCATACAAACACATGAAATATAAAACATATGCAAATGCTACGCCAAACACATTCACACACATGCACACAAAATCGCATACATGCGTATAGGTGACTCTATACTTTTCTACTGTACAAATGTATTATACTTATACAAGTATAGTGTGTGGTTGCAATATATATA
>NC_068985.1:89059359-89060856 GCF_001194135.2 Octopus bimaculoides
ATATATATATATATATATATATATATACGGTTTGAGAGAAAGAGAAATGAGACATAAGCCAGACAGACAGAGAAATACAAGTATAATAATATGTTGATGATAAACTTGCCAATCCCAAATGGTGGACACTTTTAAATCCAATTGAATGACTTCATATTTTTCATGTTAGAGATATTCTGGCAAATATTTTGATCTAGAACCGTGTTATAAAACCAACATTTCACTATTTGTTGAAAAGGAAATCTATTAAAACTCATAAACATATTCACCGATTGTGGCTACTGTTGTTTTTGTTGTTGCTCTTGGTAGTAGTTTGGCGGTGCTGGTGGTATGCAAGTGATGGCAGCGCTGATTGTGGTGGTGTGGGTGGTGGTGATGGTGGCTGTGTTGTCTATATTTGTTGTTTTACACAAGGAAAATATTTTCTACGTTATCATTCCCGCGTCTTTATCAAATAGAATATATATTTTTTTTTATTTATCAATATAATATATGAACTTCTGGAAGAGGTGGAAACAGTTAAGATTCTACTTCCTAGAAGGATGGCGGGAAAGATACATCGTGATATGCCTCTGGAATATCCTGGAATCAAGTGTACTAAACGTTGGCATCGCATGTTACACAACCAGCAGAAGTGCATAGCGCCAAAGACTCAAGAAGTTTGCATGAGGATATAGGCCGACATAAGAAAACAATTTTGGTTCCAAGAACCGCAGTTCTTCAGTTTCTTCCTCAAAAGCATGAGGAACCTTCATGGCGTGTATATAGTGTCTTGAAAACAAATCTGATTCTCCAGTCAATAGTTCCAAATAAGCCTATCTCGCGACAGGAAAAGTAGATGAGGACAGCAGCATCAAACTTCTTCATTTACCAAATATCACCCTTCAGATGAGGTACCAACTAATGTCATTGTAGCATAGATAACGGCGGTGTCCCACGGTGGCCTAAACACTCGAATTGCAACTCGTAAAAGACTAAGTGCGAGTAACATGTGAATTATGTTGCATGTCTATCGAAAACGTGAGCTCTGATGAAATAACAAAATATTGGTTTTGTATATTTTTCTGCTTTGTTTCCTTCTCTTACTGCCATCTGAAGATCATACACATATGTGTGCTGCAGAACGTACCACTACCCCATTTAAAACACTGAGTATGTATGATGCATATATGAAAATCGATTTGTGACCAAATTCTAAATCATTAAATATTATTGACAGTTGTTTTCTTAAGTGAAACCCGTCTAGTGCTGTATACCATATCTGTGTAAGATGTACAGATATTTTTTTTCATATATATATATTCAATACAAGATATATATATATATCAATATAAATGCTTTCTTTCCTCCTATTACATGACACAAAATGACAGACCAGAAAGAAATTCCAAATGAAAAAATAAAAAGAAAAGAAATCTCTCTGTCTGCTTAATTCTTAATTACTTTTTTTGGAGACTAAATTGACAATGTTAATTGAAAACAAACATTTGCTTCGTC
>NC_068985.1:89060866-89062889 GCF_001194135.2 Octopus bimaculoides
ATATATATATATATATATATATATATAAATATATTCGTGTATTCTTTTTTGTATTTTAGTTTGATAGCACTGATATGAATGACTCTCCACTGTAGAAAACCGATATTCATCGTTACACACTTGATATTCTTTTATATATATTAGCATTTGATTCATTATAAACAGGCACGTGAACCATTTATCATGCTTCTTCGGCGTGAAAATTTACATTTGTAAATGCAATAACGGAATTAATAAATCGAAGAACAAGAACCACTAATACCAGTTTGTGAATAATGATGTATATTTAACTGTAGCTATCTATTCAAACAGGGTACATTCCACTATCAGATCATTTCATCTAATTCTTAAGCCACAACAGCAATTGTGATGCAACGAATCAAGTCCATTACATTAGCCATAATATCTCACTGCTACAAGGCGGCGAGATGGCAGAAACTTTAGCACACCGGGTTAGATACTTACCGGTAATTCGTGTGTCTTTACTTTCTGAGTTCAAATTCTGCTGAGGTCGACTTTGCCTTTCATCCTTTCAGGGTCGATAAATTAACTACCATTTGCATACTAGGGTCGATTTCATCGACTGGCCCCCTCCCACAGAATGTCGGGGCTTGTGCCTAGATTAAAAAATAATATCTCACTGCTACTAATTTCAAGGAACCCATGAATAACAAGCAGCGTTCGACATCAGTGGCACTGGAATTCAGTACGAAAAGCTGGGTGAAAAGCCACAAGGCATTTTGCCCAACAAGCGCAAAATTCTGCTAGCTCACCGCCTGCTGAGTAGACTGGCGTTACGTAAAATGAATTGTGTTGCTCAAAGGCTCAACTCATTACCATAAGATCGTGAGCCGAATTCCCTAAACCGCTAAACCACGCGCCTTCACATACATAAATTGTATCACTATATTCTGTGATAGATGCCAAACAAAATATTTTATTTACTGGGTAAGCATCCTGCGGGCAGAATCGGTGCCACAATTTATAAAGTGCGTAACGGCATTTCGTCCGCTCATTTGGGTTCTGATTTCAAATACTATTAAAGCAACTTTACCTTTCGTTCTTTCGGAGCCAAATAAGATAAATTCCCAGTCAAGTATTTGTGTGGGGGTAATTGCTGTGCTCAACCCTGAAAGGTGTTGGTCTCGTAACATGCACCGGACCTGTATCACGTTCAGAAGGATTGTAGGAATCTCAGTCACTTGTACTCCTTTGAACCACTTAACCAGTCTCATGAGCTGTGAGTTTCAACAGAACGAACATATTGTACATTGTAAACATTGACAGATACAACAACAAAGATAATTCTAAGCCACACTACGTCTAAATGTACATCCCTGGTATGTGAATAGACTAAGTCTAATTGAATATGGAATCGGGATATCAGTTGCATATAAAACTGTGAAAAATATGTATGACGAGGAATAGTCAACTTTAAACTGTGAAGGCAAACAGGATTTGCCACCCTAGAACACAGAATGCAAATAAAATTTGACATGTTGATGTCAACATATTAGAATCGAACAATTCTGTGAATACACGTTAAACAAGCATTGGGACGTCTATTTGAGATTCTGGTAAACGTTGAGTTGGCTTTCAAAATCTTTGAATTACGATGGAGGAAATTCTATATATCACGAATTTTTATTTACACCGATTTTGAGAGTAAATGCGGTTTAATATATGCTTGCATGATATAAACGTAATCTTCTTAATAAATTACTGTTGTCTATTAAAGTGAACCAATGATTAACATCAGCTAAAATGAAGCCACTGATCTACTCTTTTGGAACCTTATGAATAATAAAGAGAGCTGCAGCCAAAAACGAACTTTTGTGTAACAAAATTTACCAATGGTAAAGCAATTATAGTAACGAACATAAATTTCAAATTCTGATTACAAATATAATGTATAAAAGCGTATTGGATGTAATATCAATAATGTTTTAAACATTATATATCCATATGTGTGTGTGCGTGTGTGAGTTTGCGTGCGCGTGTATATATATATATATATATATAT
>NC_068985.1:89063368-89064240 GCF_001194135.2 Octopus bimaculoides
TATATATATATATATATGTACACATGAGAGAAAAAAACGCCAAAACCGATAGTATAGTGTTTTAATTATAAACTTCTTAAATCAATATTCCATTTAAATTCTGAAATACATAAGACCAAGATTAATTACCAAATTAAAGAGCACTATTGTTGTGATTGTGTAATGTCGCAGTATCGAAATGCTATGAATAAAATTCAGACAAATACTGTGAAGCTATTCTGTAGTTAATAGCCACTAACATAGCAGGGACTTTGTTTGAGTTAATTAGAAAGCATATCTACATATACATCCACACATATGCCCATATATACATATATATATGCATAAAAGAAATAATACATACATGCATAAAAACATATATCCACATATGTATGTATATATATATATATATGTACCCTTTTTGTGTTTGCTCAACATAATTCGTGTTGTGCTTGTTGTGTTTGGGAGACTCGCTACAACAATAATACAACAAGCGCAGTTGGAGTTATACTTCTTTATCATTAGTCAATTAGTGGATTCACATAACCTAGTGATTAGAGCAGTGGCCTACGTTCGAGGGAACGTGGGTTTGTATCTCAGACCTGGCGTTGAGTGTGTTTATGACCGAAACACCGAAGCTCCACGCAGCTCTGGCAGAAAGTAATGGCCAACGTCCGCTGACTCTTTCGCATAAAATTTCTCTCCTCTTTCCTCCTGCATTAAGCAGCTCATCTGCGACGAACCTGCGTCCTGTACAGGTGGGAACCTATACGCAATTGCAACGGGGAAAGCGGCCCTTGTCTGCCAGACATGGCTCGAGAAGGAACAAACAACATCATTAGTTAATTGATTAAATATCTAAGCATCGAACTTATCGACCGTTTGTTTAAAGT
>NC_068985.1:89065081-89066074 GCF_001194135.2 Octopus bimaculoides
TATATATATATATATATATATATATATTTGTGTGTGTTCGTGTGCGTGTGTGTGTGTGTGTGTGTGTATGACTGAGTGTGCATGTCTGTGTGTGTCAGACTGAGTCTAGGACATTTACAATCCCAATGTACAATAAGTCCACCCACTCAAGGAGAATTACCCCTGAGGACAATAAATGATGATTTAGAACTTCTTAATATATTGGAAATGGAGTAATTAACAAACGGGTATAAGTGTCCTAGTGGGTAGTAATCGTCAGGGGAATTGTCCTATGGAGGTAATTGTCCTGGGGGTAATTATCCTGACACGGCGTGAGTATCAGTGTGCGCGGGCATGTGACTGTGGGCCTAGTGCCTGTGTTCACGTGGTTTACTCAGTGGGTGTATATGTTCGATTGTGCGTATATATGTTTTCTTATTTAAGTGTACTGTACCATGTGTGCGTGACTATTTGGCGGGTTTTTGTCTTACTATGTAAGCATACGTTATATACATGCATAGGTGCGTTCTTGTGCATGTAAGTGTGTGTGTGTGTGTGTGTGTGTGTGAGTGTCTGTTTGCGTATGTGTCTGTTCGTGAGTCTCATTCTTCTTACTTGAGTATATTCCAGTATGTGTGCGTATATGAATATAGCACAATCGGTATGTATGCACGTATGGATGCATGTCTGTATTAAGGTATTTATGTATATTCGTGGCACTCCGGCGGTTGCAACAGCAGGGGTTCCATTTGATCTGATCAATGGAACAGCCTGCTTGTGAAAGTAGTGTGTAAGTGGCTGAGTACTCCACAGACACGTGTACCATTAACGTAGTTCTCGGGAAGATTCAACGTGACACAGAGTGTGACAAGGCTGGCCGTTTCAAATACAGGTACAAGAGAAACAGGAAGAAAGATTGAGAGAAAGTTGTGGTGAAAGAGTACAGCATGGTTCACTAACACATCCTGACGGAGCCACGTGGAGTATTATGTGGTTTCACTCAATAAACACACT
>NC_068985.1:89066174-89066575 GCF_001194135.2 Octopus bimaculoides
GAAATGAAAAGTGTATGAGGGAGAGGTTGAAGTGACAGAAGGAGAGGAAGTCGTTGTGAGATGCAATGGAAAGGGAAGAGAACTGAGAAAAAGGAAGATATGCAAGCGAAGGAGAGAGATGAGAAAAAGGAGTGAGATATGGAAAGAAGAGGAAGATATGAAAGCGAGGGAGGGAGATGAGAAAAAGAGTAAGATATGGAAGACAGAGAGGGAGAGAGATAGGTGTAAAGAGATAAAGGGAGAGAGAGAGAGAAAGAGGGGAAACGGTACTTATGAAAAAGAGTGGGGGCAGGTAACGAAGATGTGTAGGAGAACGAAAAATGGAAAAATGAAAAATGAAAATTCGTAATTCTAAATGGGATTTGTAATTCAAAGAGTTGTAGAGATAAAGCGAAGAGAAG
>NC_068985.1:89067173-89068435 GCF_001194135.2 Octopus bimaculoides
TGTAACTAACCACGTGGGTTTTCGACGATTACTTGCTTGTGTCGCTGACTTTAATGTAATATATTTAACTTTTAGAGAAATATATTATGTTTTTTAAATAGTATATTACAGTAGACTGTTCTTATATAACAAGGTCTATGTTTTCGTCAGTTTAGTAGGTTTTATCGTTGATTTGTGCAATCTCTATTGGGTTGATTCAGGAGAACGAAACACACGCGTCCTTCTTCAACGAAACCGGAAGTATATACATACATACTTTCGTTATATATATGAATGTAAGCTATCTGGTATAAACAATTCGTTTTATTACCTAATAACCAGAGCCAATTCTCGATTTCCGAGAGGCAAGTGTTACATGGTAGCATGTCACGACGATGGATAAAATAAAATTGGATGATCCGCTAAAAAGATATCATCGATGAAAAATATTTTTTGTATGAGCGTCGTCTTACATGTAGGGCCTGGTAAAAAGATGACCAAAATTTCATTGCATGTAATCTAAGCTGTCCACAAGAAAGTACTATATAGATTCATTTGAACAATCAACGATAATATTAGTCAGAAAATTCTTCGTTTATATTAAGAAATCGCTGTGGATAGGATATTCAATGGAAAAAGTATATATTTGTTGGTCATGAAGTAGGAAGTATTACATAGTGACCTTTTAGAGAAAATCAACCTATATGTAAGTAGAATGCGGTGGAAAGTGTTCTTCTTTGACAGGGAGGTTAAATCAGATCACAAATTAGAACATGAAGTATTCAAATCTAGGAGAACCCACCGAGTAACCAACGCCTAACCAGATTTGAATAGGGATTATATAATCTACGAAATGGGAAGGTACTTTGCGAAACTGTTATTTTAACGAGTTGTAACTATTTATCACCCGATGAGACACATTTGCACCGCCGTATGCACCTGATCCCGTGAAGGATTAATGCTAGATTTATCGAAACAATTGCTGTGATTACTGATAGATATTCTCGTATATTCGATCTTCCGTCTTTCACTTACCATACATACATACATACATATACACACATACACACACATACACACACACACGCACATACACACACATATTTATATATATATATTTTATATATATATATATATATATGGGAGAATATACAAAAAATAACAACAGACGAGGACAGGTGGTGTAAATAACAAAAGTATATATTAGTATGACGCTCAGGAATACGGAAAGTCTTTGACGTTTCGAGCTACGCTCTTCAACAGAAAGAATACGGAGACAAGGA
>NC_068985.1:89068577-89070545 GCF_001194135.2 Octopus bimaculoides
ATATATACACACATATATGTGTGAGTGTGAAAGGAAATGTAGCTTTGCACCCCATACGATCGATTTGCTGTACCTTTACCTTAGAATGCCACCATAGCAATAAACCTCTATCTCGACAAACTTCAATTGGCCAATTAATACACCGCCCGTTATATTTGTTACTTTATGCGGTGAGCTGGGATAATCGTTATCACGTCGGACAAAAATGTTTTTGACAAATTTCTTTCCGAGTTCCAATTCTGCGAAAGTGAATTTCGCGATTCATCCTTTGAATTCAGTGAAATAACTGCTGACCAAAAACAGCGGATGATATGATGCCATCCGTTGCAATAATCGCTGGTTTCTTCTAAAATTAGAAATATTTTACGTGGATGAAACGTGTTCTTCGTGCTTAAATTTGACTTTTCTTTCGAGCGAATTAATTGTGCTGTGATTCCCAAGTTTTGTAAAACTATAATCAGACTGTCTTGGCCGTAGTTATATTCAAGGAGCATGCTTTCAAACCACGTTTCTTAGTACAGTCTTAATTTGTGATGTCTTGGGCAAATGTCGTCTAATATAAACTCATGCCGATCAAAACCTCGGGAGTGGATCTGATAGACGGAAACAGAAAGATACCGGTTGCTATACATACAGTCAGAGAAGTACACACACACACATTCGCGTATATCTGTCACTGTCTGTTTTTACTCCACCACCGCTTGACAACTGGTATCGGTTTATTTATGTCATCGTAATTTATCTGTCTGGCAAAATGGTCCGATAGAATAAATACCAAGCTCAAAGAAGGTACTTGGTTTGGACTGAAATTTCTTCAAGGCGGTGCCCCAGCATGACTACTGTCTAATAACAAAAGCGCGTAACTGATAAATGTTAAAAATGTCTCTCACTGATTCTGATTGATTATTCTTCCTTATTGTTGTAGTTGGCTATGTTTACCTCAGATCAACAACGATTTCTCAATACTATGATCAGGGTCGATGCAGAAATAGCCATAATGTTCATTTCAACATCGGATACACAATTTTACTTTGAGGACTACACATTGCTTAGGGGTATAATTTGGCTTGCCTTCATGTCTGAGCGTTACTCGAGTGAATCCACTAGTAATGTCCATCTAAGAAACAACCATTATTCTTGTGTTTTTTTTTGCCTGAAGTAATGCGGTTTATATTTATTTGACGCTATTGCGCAACATTTCAAATACAGCAGCATCGAATTAATAACAAGTGGAACCTGCAGACATTAAAAATCAAAAAGCACATTTAAAATTATTTAGAAATATATGCACACGGGTGCACCACATGTAAGTTGTTGTGGACTTCAAATAATTCGCATAGCATTTATTTTCCTTCTCTACTCATGGACTTAATTTTTATTGCTAACGTAGTCACGTTCACTGTGTTCAATACTAAAGCACAATGTGTTATTGCTGCGAAAGAACGTGATTTTTAGTTATTTTTGTTTGTTTGTTTTTTTTTATACAGATCAATATATCACAATATTGAACATTTAGAATGAATGCTGCACGCCGAATGGGTGGTTTTATATTCATGATGTGTGGGTCAAGAAGGTAACCAATGTTTCCTTGTGTGTAGGTTTTCACAATTTTTCGAACTGGCCATCAAGGAAATGCATGATGTAGACATTCAATGATGGTATAGAAATATTCTTGAGTGATGTTTTCCGTTCATGGTTTTGCAACTGAAAAACATGTTTAGGAATTTATGAACTTACCATTCCATGGGCCACTTGCGAGTCAGAGTTTATGAAATATCATACTGAATCATATGCACACAATCTAAGACGATGAAGATGTATATCGGTGTTTCTTTTTTTATTTATATACACATATATGCAAGCTTGCATACATCCGTCTATCCATCCATCCATCCATACATACATACGTATATATATATAACTATATATATGTATATATGTATGTATGTGTGTGTGTATGTCTATATA
>NC_068985.1:89070960-89082208 GCF_001194135.2 Octopus bimaculoides
ACTTTTAAAACAACCTGCTGACCGACAGGAATTAAAACACGAGTGACAATCCAGTTTCTTTTACATCGTTGCTCTTTAGAATCTCATTTTAAAGGAATGATTTTTTGAGCGACCATATGTCAATTTTTATTCAGATATTATCATACATGTTCTATGACCTATGACAACAGTTCGAAGAGGCAATTGGTGTTCAAAATTATTACCTACTCTTGCATTTCGACTTAAATACGACTGCATTTAATTCACGAGCAAAGAGCATTTGTCTATGTACACGAAGGAGAGTTTAGGTGGGCGCATGATCTTATAGAATTAGCAACTAAATCAAACGATAGTATGTATTAGAAAATGATGTTTCAGTCGAAATATATGAATGAATTGAAAGTATGGCATTGCCTGAAGGACCTTCGATAATCAATGCTGCATTTGAAAGCTAATCAGTGATTAATCAACCTTTACAACGACTGTAACATCAAATATAATGCACACCACACTTTTGCGCGCATACGCACACGTACACTCAAACACCTACATTTACATTTACATAAGGCATGTGGTATTTCATTTCAAAATGAATTATAAACTTTCTATTATTCATGAACTTAACTCGTGTATACAAATATATATATACACATATATACAGGCATACGAGCGTGATCATGTGTATAGAATAGAATATTTGAGTATTATATTGCTGGTCATTATTGAATTTTTTTCTCAAAATCTACGTCAAATATTCGTGGCATTTCAATTAATGCATTGTGTATCAGGTGGACTAGTTTTGTTCTTAGTATGAATACAAATATGTCTTGACTGGGTTATGTTGTAGACCGTGGAACTTTTAGATCGAAACTGTAAATGATATGCTAATGATACGTAAAATTCTTACTCTTTGGGGATTTCATACCAAATAAGGTACTTTTTCGTCTCCCTGCGCTGTATCACTTAATAGAATCTATGAAATGATACTCATACACAATTTCTTTATAGATATTAATATATTTTCCCATGAATATTGATAATATATCACATGTTTGTCTGATTTATTTCCATATATATCAGTCATGTCACGAAGAAGAAATTTGCTGCTGTTTTTGTTTTTACTTGTTTCAATCTATAGAAGTTATTTTCAATTCTTACATAGAATTCTAATGCCAATATGTCCGCCAAGATTTATGTTTCTTTTTTGTATTGTATATTTTTACTATTCAATGGCGGATATTTGTGTGACCCTAGTAAATTTAGTTATTACTTTAATGTTCATATACTTTGATTTAGATTTTATTGCTCCATATAAATATTCATTTAGCATGCTTTAAATACAGTAAATATTTTTGGTTTCACTGCATTTGAAAGGTTCCTTTTAACTGAGTTTGTTTGTGTTTAGAAATTTTCCAAAAGGAAGAAATGCTAAGCAAATTTATTACGGTCAACTACATGATCTATTAGAATAGATGCATTTACGCTACATTGAATAATCTGAAAGTGTGTTTAGCCACAAGATAACTGTTCACTCTAGGGTGAAATAATCGCGATCCTATCAATTTTCGATGCTGGCAAGTCATCAATTGACCTCCAATAACTTGCCAAGATCTGATTGCTTGGGTGATTGTGAAAGCTGATACAGCTACATCGATTTCTTTCGTGACAGAAAACAGATGAAAGTCAATAGATTTGTGTATCCTGCAAGAAAGAGACACTATTTTTTTTATTGACATTTCTATGAGAGTCTAAATATGCCAATATTCATAATTTCTCTTAAACAAGAAATCAATTATTTTCCTTACTAAGTGGTATTTTTGCTTTTAAATTGTGTCAACAATCAGCCTTTGCATAAATATATCATCGACGTGAAGCTATTTCGGTCTTAAAGTTTATAAATGGCCAGTTTTCAATTACATTTTCTGCTTTCACTTCTATTATTTAAAGAAAATACAAAAGTCTTCGTTCGTTAGTACTTCGGATTGTATTACTATACCAGGATGTTACCCGCCATAAGAAGAAAAGCTTTCAAAGTGTATTTTTCCCGTCATGAAAAGATATGGTGTACATACGGCAATTATAATTTAACAGGTACCAAAATATTTGTTGCTTATAAGAAAACAAAGAATGAGTAATATTCATGACAAACGTAATTACCTTAAAATAAGAAAAATATTCAAAGCTTAAAATAAGGAAATAGAAATTGTACCTCCTCTTCTCTCACTCAATTTATGAGTCTTTCTGTCATAATCTGTTTGTGTGGAACCTGCTCATTTGTTAGCCTAGCATGGCACGAATAATGCACATCTTATGTCAAATTTTTACATTTTTTCATTTACTTTTCGCCCCCTCTCATTTTTCGATATAATGCGTGACTGGAGAAATCAAATACCAAGCAACGGACTGACATCAGTATACCGGACAAAATGTTTAATAGCACTTCATCCGTCTCTTTATTCTGAGATCAAACTGGACCGAAACTGAGCTTGTCATTCATTCATTCAAGATCTTTAAAATTAGTGCAATTCATCACTGGGGTCGACACAATCGACACACCCACTCCCACGAAATTGGGGCTGATACTTTGAGTAAACTGATATTTCATAGTCATAATGCAGTTGATATTCTTTGCTTTTTAAAAATACTTTTATTCTTGGATGGAATATTATGTGCTTTCTCTGTGTTTCTGAAGAGACGTTACGCAAATATCAATAACACACGTACGGGAGCAATACTACTTTTTATTGTTCGTCAATTTGCTAAATATCCAACGAATTAATTAATCCATCGTTTGTTTACAATACTGCTTATGCAATCGAACGAGTCTTTGTTACCCAAAGTCCGTTTGTCGCTGGTTCTGACCTTTCTGTGTCTTGGTGACTTCCTTTCGTGTTCCAAGATCTGTTATGCTTCTGCTTGAGAATCAGTCTTATGTTAGTGTGTATGCATGAATGTATGTTTCTCCAGATGTGTGTTTTCTTAGAAGTGGACGTAAGAGTGAGAGTAAACGCAGGATCTGAGGGCATGGTTACGTGCTCATGCGTGGGCGTGTACATCCCTGTTATCGTGTGTATGTGTGTTTGTAGTTGCATGTGCTCTAGCCATCCGTGACAATTGTTTTAATAGTGCGTTCTATTGCCTTTATTTCCTCTTCGTCAGTCACACTTCTAAATATTTTATGGGTTAACCAAGAACAGGAAATGACAAAGGGCCGAATCTCAAAAACGTTCACAGATGGTCAGAGCACAACCTACAAACCATACAAACACACGTACAAGCAGTGGCACGGGTCTACAAACACAACCATATACACACGCTCACGCACTTACATGTACACACAGCTCCTTCGTGTAATCTCACACCGTTAAATGCCATCTAGGAGCTGTTATTAAGTTAGCTGCGAGCATTTGTAATTCTGGCAGACATTTTTCTAAGTATCTAAATGTCTAAAGGTGTATAAAGATGGCGTGGCAATTATATCTCCTATTCTTCGGGTCTCTAGTATGAGAAAAGGGGAATGTTCATATACAGTTTATTTGCGAAAACTCAATAAGCAATCCCGGACAAAATCACGAGTTGCCCTGTAAAATGCCATGGACCCTGTTAGCCACACTTTATACGGTCACGGTTTAATAACGAAAATGCAACAATCATTTGAAATCAAGATTGTTGTAGGGAATGAAATGCAAGGCATAAAACATATTTTGTCTTTGGATTTCTTCCTACTTCGCAGAGCAAACTATGCTTTTATGACTCATTGTTTGAGAAATCTGTCAGTTTCTGTGTATAGCATCTGCGGTCATAGAGGTGATATAGCAACCGAAAGGCATGACATAATGCCGTGGTGATTATATACTCACATAGGGTTTTATACTCAATGGCATACATATATATTTTACCCTCAGTGCGTTCCTGTTTACATTAAAAGCTAATAAATCTCTGCTAAAATTATAATAACACTTGTTAGACGATGCAGCAACGTCATAGTTATAAACCTGCACTTACTAGATATCACATGCTTAGATCGATCTAATCATTAACATGTTTCTACAGTTGAGTATTATCTAGTTTGTTTATGTGGCCATGTAAAATACCCACAAGGATGAAATTTCGATGCCCTCATATCTCTTATGTACCTTCATCCTTAAGATGGTATTAAAGATCTATTCTAACCTTATAGAGAGAATTTAGTAACAATAAAGAAGGCTGTCATGAGAATATGATCGAACTAATGATGACGAAATTTGCAATACCAATTATTGAGGATAGTGAGGAAGAGGTGAAGGTGAATTTTTATATGGAAGAAAACGAATATGGTGGAAATAGTCATGTTGGTTGTGATCACATTGTGTTTTAAAATAGGAATGATGAACTTGAAGGAAGTTGATTTTTTTTGTTCGTGTATGACCCATATGAACGCGTAAATAACGGTTCCTTCTCCAAACCCAATACTATTGATCGGATAACAAAAAAACTTATTTAAAGCAACTGTGCCAACAAAAAAAAATGGCCTAAAATACATAAACTCGTTTGTCCTAGATAAACGCAGTATAATTAGAGTTTTTTTTTTAACTGAGAATAAAATACCCCTTATGTACCAGTGCCAAATTTTAAGTAATTTCCGATAATAGTATTTCCCCTTAAAACGGATCAATTTTCAACTGTTTCTATATTTTACACGTTATTCAAACCCTGTCCAATCAATACTTGTGCTTCCACTAATACATACGTGATTCATAATCCTCCGGCTCACGCCAGTATGGCTCATCATGATATTTAAACGCTTGCTGTTTAAAGCCAGTTGCACGTCACGTATCAACCGCAACAACATATATCGTAATGGTCACTGAATTAAAAATCAGATCAAATCTACTCAACTTATGAAACCAAAACCAGCGCCAGTGCAGCAGTCCGTGCCACTCTCGCGCAGAAGGATTGCTGAGGTACGGAAATGTACATGGGGTGCAGACGTTGTGCACTGTAGCCAACTCTGCAACCGGATTTAAGTTAAGAAGGAAACTAAGTCTGCAAGACAACTGTGACTTCCCACGTATGTTACGTCTGTATACAGGTAAACAACGATTAATATTTCGGTGAACATCGCAAGCTAGGAGTAGTATCGTTAGCAAATATTTGGATGAGATCGACTGCTGTTTATGAAAGGCGATGAATCGGAATGATTCTTTTTCTATATTTGCAACGAGTTTTGTGAGTGTGTTAGCGTTACGTAACTCAACGGTTCGGGAAAACGCGTTCGATAGAATAAATACCAGGCTGATAATATGAAGGAACTGCAGTCGATTCATTCAACTACAGACCTTTGAAGTAGGTTCTCCAGCAAGACCATAGTCTAATGACTGAAACATGCTCATCATTTTATCTGAAGATAAACAAAAATGACAAAATGCCATATTTTTTTTCATAACCAGAAACGGTGGTAAAGAATAATCTCAAAGTTACTCTTGTGATATAACAGGTAAAACTCTGGGAACATCATACGTCCTGTGACAGATTAAGCAGTTTTATGTATATTGTTATAATTATTTACTTGTTGATTTCAGGTGAATTTTGATGCCTATTTTAGAATATTCTGTTTTCTACTTGAGATTTTCATGTATTTTAGTGCGGCACATAAATTGGATTTTCCTTCGTTGATTAGATATCTAATACAGCATTCTGAAAATATTTAATGGGAAAAATGTATTTTATTTATTTCTATTTGTGTGTGGGTGTGTGTAATTTAATCAATACCTGAATTAAAAACCACATGTGTGCAAGACAGGCTACACTATATATTATTATAATGAGCCTTTGACGGATATGTGCAATACAAGACCTCATTTTTATCAATGTATTACAGTTCTTGGCTGAACTAATTGCATTGGTGTATGATAAATAATGTACATCACTTTCTGACAGAACTAATTCCACAATTTGGCACCTTCCATTATATATTACGGTAACATTTTCTATCAGTTTTTAAATTTCAATCAGCTAATAATATATTCTCTTGTATTTAATGTACTAGAAATTAAATGCTTCGAATAAGCACTTATTTCTGCAAGATCATTTATCTTTCAAATTGAAAAGTAGATTTTTATCTACCTGGCATTTTTTCGAATAGAACTCTTGAAAGGTAATATATTATGAAGATTATTAATGATATTGCTTAAATGAAAGTGTAATTGCAGTTCTGGCTTCCTTGTTCCAAGTTTGTATCGAAGAAAATGCAATTTTTCTTCTAAGATATTTAATGTATTTACTCAAATGAACAGACGTTGATTAGTCAATTTTTTAAATTTGGTACCATTGCTAGAACTAGAATGATTGGACAAGCGCTACTCTACACGATTTTGCAGATCAGCATCAACTTTTATTACATTATATGTAAATACCTAAACAAAATCCATTGCTTTATTTGATTATGTTCCCATACACTCTGATCACATTTCCTAGCGAATTTGACTTCGCCATTTCGTCGCGTTAACATAAAAATAAAAGAAATAATGCACTGGTTCAATGCAATCGCTGGTACAATTTCCGAAGATCACTACTAGTCAGGGTGTCTAGCAATATTAAAAATATAAACAAATGACGTAAATCTAACCAAAATAGACAGGGGTATCTATTTATGCGGTGAATAATAATAATTTTTTTCTACACTACGAACAAGGCCCGAAATTTTTGGGAAAGGGCCTGGCCATTAGATCGACCTCAGTACGCAACTGGTACTTAATTTATCGACCCAGAAAGGATGAAAGGCAAAGTCGACGTCGGCAGAATTAGAACTCAGAACGTAAAAAAAAACAGACGAAACATTAAGAATTTCTCCCGGGGTGCTACCGTTTCTGCTAGCTCACTATTCAGAAAGATATGTTAATTTAGGTATTATAGAACGTTCAGTGATTATAAACAAGTTAAACAATACAATTTTCATGTTTTGTGTTGTGCCGCACTGTACTAATCGAACTTCCTGTGGCAGGCGCTTGCTGTCTTTAACTAGCTTTCATCAGCTTGTGTACAATGCTACCAAAATTTAGATACCTGCAATATCATTGCTGTGCCTTCCTTTCAAGGACGGACACTTTTGTTTTTATATAATCTTGTCATAAGCGACCCTACCTAGTTATTGTTATAGGTCAACATTAACATCGAAGACAGTAGTTCTTTAATATGTCTACGAAGTTAAGGATATGAACTCCCACCGCCCTCAATAAATCGGACAAAGAAGAATATGTAAAATTTCAAAATCACAGTTGTGTTCCAGCATGACAGCAGCCACATGACTCACATGAATAAAAGAAAAAAAGTTTATATGTATTGGTGAAAGCTTGGCTGTGAGGTAGGAAGCTTGGTTGCAATCTAAGTGCTCTCAGCTTCAGTCCTACAGCGCGTTATCATGGACAAATAGTTTTCACTATTACCCCAGAATAAGCAATGACTTGTGAGTGGATTTGATAGAAGGGATCTGAAAGAAAGCTTTTTCACATAACCTGAGGCCCGTTATTGGTGTCATCGACGTAGCGTAGATGTTCGAGGAAGCGAAACACATAGAATAAACACCATGTTTACAAATAAATACTGGAAGGGATTAGTCCTACTAAATGGTAAAGGTGGTGCCAGCCAGAACGTGGCAGTAATCGGAAGACTGGAACAAATAACAGGTAATCTATTTTTTAAAACTTTTTAGTATATGAGAGTTTTCTTGTATGAGTATATATATGTGTGCATTTGTGTGTGTATATATGTGTGTGCGTCCATGCGTGTGTGCGTGTGTAGGAGAAAACATGTTGCAAAAAGACGAAAATATTAATGCAAATAATCACACAAACATGGTGCATATTTGATGTTCTCACAACAGTCACCAGTATGAGATCCTGTAGAATCGAAGTCGAATGTATCCTCTTGAAGAAAGTAAATAGAAGATAATGAAGACTCATATATTCTCTACAAATAAAACATTGCAGAATTGTATTAGTCTACTTTAACTGGTATATCAAAGAAAAATGTTACCACTTAACACCAAAATGGGAACTCCGCCGTTTACAACAATGACTCTTCTACTTGAACATAAGAAAACATAGTATATATCTGTTTGTGTATGTGTATATACTCGTGTATTTATACATGTATATATGTTTGAATAAATATGATTGTGATTTTATTTTGGAAATGTTGAATTTAAATGGCACTTCAGTCCCCTTTAACGAGATATTAAGCTAAGAAGGAACGCTATGTTTGTGTCTTGAAAATCTATTATTGATTCATCATATTACGTTGGAACCATTTCCCATTCTCAAGTAGAAGAATAAATCTAATTATTTTATAATTTTTATGGCTATTTCTTTATCTACTAATCAGTTTGTCGTATAATAAATATCATCTTATTTGATATATCATACATTTCATAACATTCATTACAAACAGGACATTGTTTATCTAAACAATGTCGGAATCACGACTTCACTGATTTTTGAATTATTGTCGAATGACTTCAAGCAAATATGATTGATAAGGTGTTAATACTGACTTTTAATGAAGTGTACAAATGTAGTTCACAAATCTGGGAAATGATGTAAGCGAGTTTCAATGTTTTCTGGAAATCGAGATGCTAAAATATTTGCACCTAGGTAGCCAGCCAAAATACTTAACTAGTTACTATTCTATGAACAAATATTTTGAATAGAACTGAAACATATATATATATATATATATATATATATCTTATATAAAAGAACACGTATCTAAAGCTAGATAAAGATTCGGAATTAATAATAATATAACCAGTCTGATGGTACATAACAAAAGAGATGCAAATATCCGTCAGCACAGAGAAAGAATAATGAAATAGTCATATTGCAATTAATGATGTTTCTATTTAGAGATTTTTTAAAAAATCTATAATGCAAACGTGAACAAAGTGTATCGGATAGTGAGAAAGTCCTTTACTATTGGCACAGTATTTCATTCAGATGAAGAAAGAGAGATGAATTTTCAAACATTATTATGAAAGACAAAGAGAAATTAAATGGCTATGCAACAATATTCATTTCAAAACGAATGTGCAAAAGGCAATGAAATCTAAAGGTCACGAAAGAAGGAGAATCCACGCGCAAGCACACAGGCGCAGCATGGCTGTGTGGTAAGAAGCTTGCTTCTCAACCACATTGTTCCGCGTTCAGTCCCACTGCGTTGCACCTTGAGCAACTGTCTCCTACTATAGCCTCGGGTCGGCCAAATCCTCGTGTTTAGTGTTTTTTTCTTGCTACTTCGTCATCGAATTTCCCATAGCTAGCTGGATCATTTGACTTCGGCCACTTTATTTTAGGTTTCTTCACGCCTATTGCTTTTCTTGGCTGTTCCGATTCAACTGTCAAATGACTCTTGATATGGATTCTTCTGGTTCTTGAACTCGCACTGTTGAATCACTTTCTTATGACACACCACCCCTTAGTGAATTCTAAGCCCGATGTAGTTAATGACTGTGTCGGCCGGGATTCGAAACCGGATCGATTGCTTGGAAAGCAACCATGCTAACCGTTGCACCACCGATGCAGGTATTTTTTTACTTCCTTTCAGTTAACAACAATGTAATTCCTCTCTTTACCGCATTTGATTGGGTTTATCATTGTATCGATACACAATCTACAAACTTGTTCCCCTTGTTACTATTTCTGCACTACCCTTCTACTTATAAAAACAATTTATCTTTTTCCAGAAAGTCTTACAATTTGTCTACTATGAGGACAATATCAAATTCTATAACAATAGTAAGCAAAAAATAGCTCTATTGTTGCTGCTCTGGTCTCCCTTTTCAATATTCTCGTCCTTTTTCTTTTCTTCGTCATACGAATGTATTATTATCAGAATCACTTACATCCTATTCTATAAAGTTGTACTTGCTTGTAAAATACTTCAAAATGAAATATCTTAACACCTTCCAATCAGTTTCATAAGTGTCCGTCATTATTTTAAGCTTCTTATTTATCTTCTATAGTCTATATTCACTTGTCTAATTCTCGTTTTATTTCACTAACAAATATATTTCATCGTTACACTGAAGCTTTTAGACAAATATCTGACCGAACATTCTTACTGATTCTGTATTTGTTATATCTGTCTCATTGGTAAAAATCAATCTCGTTGTTTTAAAGAAGAGGTTCTCAAACATCTTGGGCAACCGCCCCGCTCATGGCCACATAATACCCTCAGCGCCCCCATTCCTATTTTTATGTATAAATAATAATATTATATTTTACTAATGTATATATACTGTGAATCATTTGATATCTAATATAATATTAACCAATTTGTATACAATACTATAATAATATTATGAATTCATAGCGACCACCATTCCACTACCTTCCACCAAACACCTACTTTTTATCTACCACACTCCCCGTCGCCCCCTTAGACACCATCGCCCACCTGGTCCGTCTCAACGTCAAGCGGGGCGTGGTAGCGAACACAGTAAAGCAAACCGAATCACTACTTATACTAACAAATATGTAGCAAAATAAGGGAAAGATAATGAAGGTGATAAATGATAGAAAATACGCACCATATTCATGCTGCCGCAAGATCTATTATCAGAGATACATAAAAGTTCATTCCTACACGTTATACTCTGAGAGGCTATGATCTGTCGGCAGTATCATATTAGAATTCACATATGAAGATTGAACTCAAAACACAGATTATTCAGAATGTCATGCACAGTAGAGTAGTCTGCTGTGAACATACAGCAGTTATAGTGATATAAATATGAAATTGCCAATTACAGTATATCTAGCGTCCTAACAATATCCTTGTATATATACAACGCATACCTCATTTATTACTAACGTTGTCTATATTAGATCTTTCCCCGGAAAATGGACATTCGTAGATAAATAATTACAAACTATTTAAAACAATTATTTCTTAATTAAAATAGGCGTATTTCTATTAATACATCTGCAATTTCAAATTAAAATAACGAACTCAGTCACATGTTGTGAGGGCTCCCTTATATATATATTGCAATATGCGTCATTACAAGAGGAAACCTTGTGAAATCTCGACAGAACTTCAAAATATTTCTTTAAGAATCGTTAGATTTGTCACTGTTATATTTTTATTTCCCCAGTCCACTTATTTGTGAAAATGAAAGTTTCAGCCATGTGCTGCGTCTTCTACTCGATGCGTGTGTGGTTTAATTATGTATATATATATATATATATATAGAGAGAGAGAGAGAGAGATAGATAGATAGATAGATAGATAC
>NC_068985.1:89082418-89083245 GCF_001194135.2 Octopus bimaculoides
GTTACGGGGACATAAACACACCACCATCGGTTGTCAAGCGATGTTGGGGGGACAAACACAGACATACAAACACACACACACACATACACATATATATACACATATACGACGGGCTTCTTTCAGTTTCCGTCTACCAAATCCACTCACAAGGCATTGGTCGGCCCGAGGCTATAGTAGAAGGCACTTGCCCAAGATGCCACGCAGTGGGACTGAACCCGGGACCATGTGGTTGGTAAGCAAGCTACTTACCACACAGCCACTCCTACGCCTATATATATATATTTATATATATATATATATGTAGATATATATATTTATATGCTTATATATATATGTATCCATATATATATATACATATATATGCATATATATTTATATGCAAGCTAACATATACATAAATTAATATGCATTTATGTATGTATGTACGTGTGCATGTGCGTATGTGTATGTGAGTATGTCTGTGTCTGCGTGCATACTTACAAAGAGATGTATACATAACAATCATATAAGCACTCACATAAACACATCCTCAGCTAAACCTACTGTTCTGCGATTATATTAGTCCTGGATGTATACGTGTTAATACACACATCTTTGTCACTCTCACTCGCTCAGACACTTTCTCCCATTGTTTGTTTGTTTGTGTATATATATATATATACAGAGAGAGAGACATAGAGAGAAAGAGAGTGTTTGACAGATAGAGAGATAGGTACATATACAAACAATTACATATATATATGTCCGTGTTGTGGAAATCTATCTAGCTATCTATATATCTCTCTATATATGTATATATATGTATATATATGTATATATGTATATAT
>NC_068985.1:89089233-89091109 GCF_001194135.2 Octopus bimaculoides
TATATATTGCTAGGCATACGAGATTAATAACCAAGTGCAGAACAAAATATACGTTAAAAATAGAGAGATGGCACTCCAAACACGAAATATAATGTAATCAACTTCATAGTCTTACAGTGCACTTCATATTCATGGCTCCGATGAAGCTACAGGATGTTATCCTGGTACACAAATAACATGTTATAATGACAGAAACAGGTATAAGCCTATGAAGTTCATTAAATAATATTTGACATTTTTCCTGACATTTTTCTGTTTTATATGTATAAATATGAGGGTAATATTGTTTATAATAACATCAAACATCAATGGCTTAGCATGCGTAATAGATCATAAAGATACAAAATGTTTATCTGAATGTTCATTACGAGCATTCAAATGAATGCTCGAAATGAGGAGTAGATAGAAGATCCGCCAACTGATGAAAGGTTTTTTTCTCTGTTTACTTGTCCTGTTTTCCGTATTTTCTCTCGTTTACGTATTTAACTGCAGTCTTTACGTATTTCAACTTGTTTGCAGAGTTGGTGATGTCCTGTACCCATAAATGCATACACACATATACACGCGCACACTCATGTGTGTGGGTATGTGTGTGAAGAGGTGCTGAAACAGTCCTGCCTTTTGGTAAAGGAAAATACAGGAGAATCATTTAACTACGATATTTTCGGCATAAAAAAAGCCCACTCTGAATTTGTTTTGGCAATTTTAATTAAACATTTTCCCAAGGTTTTGAAATATTAATTTAAATGATATACATAAAGTTTCCTTTGATGAACAATATACGACTTTGCTGCAATTTAAAGAGAAATGTAACAATGTTAGCAAACAAATGATCCTCTCACAATTTTACCACAGATGGAACAAATACGTTAGCTCATGGCGTTACGACATATACAAATGAAGCTGCACCAAATACTTTCTCTCACTGCGCTATTCATCAAAAGCGTTTAGCAGCCAAACATATAAGTAAAAGCCAACAAATTCGTTGTTAAATGAGGATAAATGGAAATAACTCATCGTAAAATGTATTAGAAAATTAACTCATGCATTGCTGAGGATAGAAGCTCGGTGGTTTGGGAATGTAAACCGTCTACAAAGTTTTAGATAATTTACACATTATGATTAGGAAATATTCAATGATCAAAAACCATACAGTTGCTAAACTTTACGCGAATGGAAACAATAATAAAAAAAAACATGAACTAAATGATTCTTACACATTTTGATTTATGCGTGTGAAACTATAAAATAACCGAAAACAGATTTAAACTGACCGATTAGATAAATGCATCCAAATATTTCAAAGGTATATGCAATTTTCTACACTACGAATAACATATTTTATATATATATATACATATATATATATATATATATATATATATGTATATAATGTTTGCTACACCAGATCCTCTATACATGTTGCTGGGCATACCTACATATATATTATCTGACAGATAACACATTCACATCGAGTGACGAACTGAAATCTTTTCGTTTTTGTTTTTTAAATATGTATATACAAACAGTAACCTGCAAATATTTGTAACAAAATTTTACTGGACCAATATTGAATTAGCAAACACTTCTTCGAAGAATGACTAAAAATAATTTAATTTTTAGCTACCTTGACTTGTAAACGACAAGAACAAATATATTTCTTCTTAATCAATAATTACAGTAGTGTAAAAACGCTACACTACAAGGTCAGTTAGTATAAACATATAAATACATGCATGCGCAAGTGTCTTTTTGTTTGTGTATATATATATATATATATATATATCTATACCTCTCTCTCTCTCTCTCTCACTATCTCTCTTTCTCTCTCTCTCTCTCTCTCTCTATATATATATATATATATATATATATATAT
>NC_068985.1:89091314-89092263 GCF_001194135.2 Octopus bimaculoides
CACACATATATATATATATATATATAAATACACGCATATGTATATGAATGTATAACTAAATACTCATACATAGACAGACACACACACTTACGTACAAGCAAACATAAATGTATATAGATATATACATGCATGCATATAAGCATGTAATAGAAACACGTGACACTGCTTACATACTTGCTGACAAGTGAAGTACGAGGTTTAAAATGTTCTGATTATTGTCTTAAATGTTTCCTACAAAAGTCGTCATCCTCTGACTTGTTACGATCGGAAACTAATGTAATTGCATTTGTTTGCCAAGCAAAGAAACTTTAAAAAACATAAGAAAATTATTGATGAATAAAAGTGATTTTGTGGTTGTGTAGTTAACATGCCAGCCGGGATTTGTAATTGGCTGCAGGCGGAATGATGTTTCCTTCGGCCAACCAGTTTACTTATCTCGATGAAGCCATGCTTAATTGAAAATTACAAATGATCTTCGATGATTGTTTGACCTTCGAAAGAGGAAGGATACTCTTTTTACCAAAAAATTCTCTAACAGTGTATTGTTTTCTTTTTTATTGTTCACGTTCAAGCGATGTACATATTGTGCAAGATGAAATACAATGACTTCTAAACGTGACTATCCAAAATTTCATTTCCTTTGCAATCACTAGGCTCCTCAGATTTTAACATTTGTAATCAATATAACGTGAGTTGTTGTGGGATATTAGTATATATTAAACATATATACATTTATATATATATGTGTGTGTGAGTATATATGTGTACGTCCATCGATACAATGTGGACGAATATATATATACATACATATATATATATATTACACAGACACGCACGCAGACAGACACACACGCACACACACACACACACACATATAGAGAGAGAAACAGTGACAGGCAGTCAGACAGAGAGACATGTATGTACATCTGTGTATGAAATTATGTCTCTT
>NC_068985.1:89094190-89099524 GCF_001194135.2 Octopus bimaculoides
TATATATATATACATACATATATATATATATTACACAGACACGCACGCAGACAGACACACACGCACACACACACACACACATATATATAGAGAGAAACAGTGACAGACAGTCAGACAGAGAGACATGTATGTACATCTGTGTATGAAATTATGTCTCTTCGTGCGTATTCTAGTCAGTGATTGTACGTGAGTATACAGGTGTGTTTGTCTATCTTCACGTGTACGCATGCACAACATTAATAGTCAGTTTAAGATGCATAAAATAATTTCATAATGGATCGCATTAATCTAAATAAAGCGTCACATTTACAAAAATACAACAACTATTTCCACTAACTAAAATGAAACAAAATGCCAACAAAGAATTCTTTTATATTAAATCAGGCATTTAGATATGTAAATACATTTTATTTTCAATTGAAGCTTTATTGTTACTGATTACTATTTAGACGACTTTAATGTACATATGGAAAATACTGCATCCACACATACTCACACACTCTCACATACACACATGAACTCTATATAGTTAAATAAGTAGACACCATTCACTACATAACTAACTATATTAAAATATAAGATGAATTAATAACTCTAACAAATTCAAGCCATTCGAGTCTGTTTGATTATGTTCAGTTTCGTCAATGACAATCTTCTTTATACTATTGTCCTAAACGTAAAGAAAATTAAATTTATCCTAATAATACAATTATATAAGCATACATTCAAATAGAGAAACTTAAAATAGTCTCATTTCAATATGCTAACATCATTGATTGGATTATGTAGAATGGTATCCAGGAATGGAAATGCTTAACTGAGTCATACTCGGATTTGTAATTCCGAAATAATGTAAATGTCATTTGTAGAAAAGAATTAATTTACATTTTTGAAACTATTTTCGTTCACGAAACTATTTGTGTTATGTAACTTTATGGAACAAAAACCTTCAGCAGTAAAATTACCGGAATTGAAATTTTAAACGAAATAATGATGTTGGTGGATAGAATAATATGAAGTAAATATAGATAGATAGATTCATAGACAGTTATAGATAGCTTTTTAACAACGTTTCTTAAAAAGTTTGATAGAATAGCATTTAATTATGAATAATTTGTAAATTAATTGCATTCAACGATTTCAGCAACTTAAAATCAAATATAGAGATACGGATATATACCTCCATGTGATGCATATGTACATACCTACCTGGAAGCTATGTCCAGATGTTAGCGCAAAACTTCATGAAACACTCATACAAGTGTGTGTGTGCATGTGCGTGCGCGCGTGTGTATTTCTAGTGATGTATAGCGTGCATACATACACGTATGCACAAACACACAGAATTAGTTTATTGAATCCGTTATTGAGGAGTCTCCGTGCCATGCTGTCACTATTTGAAGCATTTCGACGAAACCAGGAGAAAGTTCATGTAACATGTTTTCTAATGACGTAATACCTTCATACAACTGGTCCTGAAGTTGACTTGCTGCGTAACACACGAACTTTAACTACGACTAAAAACAAATGATGTTATAACTGTCTTGCAATGAATAGTTACATGTGGTTTATTATTGAACGTATGTATCTCCAGTAGAACGAATGAACGGTAAAAATATTCGGGATCGGTTTAGAGCGTATCCAAGCATATCTGCAGAGTTGTGATGATAGAGCTGTAAGAAAGAAGGGAGTGAGCAGTGTGCTGTTTCTCGAATATGTTAGATATGGTGCATTTCTCGGTGGACGCGTGAAGCTTTCCTTATATTAGAAGACTATTCTATCTTCAGAGAAGGAAGGAGAAGGAGGGAATGGAAAGATGGTAAGGAGAGAAGATGGAAGCTGGAATAATCCGATAATATATAGAAAGCTTATCTTCGTCTGCTGAGAAATGAGCCTAATGTGCTTATTTTGGAAGAACCGTAGGATATATATGTACAATTTCTTACAACCTTACTTCCCTAACCTCTCTTATCACAGCCCTGCAATTATGTAATACTATTTTATCCTTGTATTAAACCTATACTAATTGTTTGTCCGTTCGTTCTCGGACATGAGGAAAATCCTTAATTAACCTTATATGTGTGTTGGGGCGCAAAATGTAGTGGGACATGAACTGTTTGCACCAACAGGTCGTCATTGTCATTTCGAAATATTTTTATAGCGAAATACGATTAATGTTTCATTTTATTGACCGTATAAGGTTTTTATAATGCGTCTATTTGAATCTTTTACTTTTACATGATGTTTTCCACACAGATGGCTCCCCCACCCTGTCCAATCTGAACTTTCCAAAGCTGACTGAATCTCAAATTAGAAATATACTCCAGGAATATTGATTTTAAAGTCACTCTATGAGGGTTTTTGATTTGAAAATTAACGTATTCACATCGGTAGTGCGAGCCATATAGTGATCAGTTACTTACTAAAAGGTTATTCGCAAATACAAAAAGGTCATTCGCAAATACAAAAAGGTCATTCGCAAATCCAAAATGTCATTACGGCACGGAGAATAAATCTCTCGAATTACGTAAGTAAATAACTTAATAGAAGCAACAAATACATCCCTAGACAAGTGTCCTTAAAAATCGGAAATTCCTCAGAATCTCCCATAAAAACGACAGGTCCGAAAGAGAAACCTGTGTAGTATAAAGTATGAAAATAAATCCTAAAGCCTTCTATAGAGTGGCAAAAGTATCTGGCGCGGTGCAATTGAAGATAGGATCACTTTTGAGGATGACGGTGGATTAACTGCAAACCGAAGGAGGATATGTGAAGTGCACTAAAACAGGATAGAATCAGTGCAAAATGAGTTACAGGGAGAGGTTAAATGAACAGAATGTTTACTCCTAATAGGGGAGGTGTTAAATATATGCAGTGATAAACCTATGGAAGATGTTCGAAGGCCTAGCTTTCAGCTCAGGAAGTCAAAGCTATGCTACTCACCGAAATGGACGGCACTGGATAGTACCGAAAAACTCGTCTATTCCAACTAGAATAAGGACAGAGTACTGTAGCAGTGTGGGTTTCATGGTTTTACAAGTATTTAAAATTCTGCCAAAAAGACTTCAGAAATTTGCGAGGTGTTGATGTAGGTTTGTTCAAATCGCCTCTGGACAAATTATTGTCTGAGCTTTGCGATGAAGTCACATGGCGGTTTGAAGCGCAAAAACAGCACTATCCGTCCAACTGGATACTTCAGAAACCATGCAGAGAACTACTCCAATAACATAGAAGTGATGTGACCCAGAATGACCTGAATCTCTAGCTGTAACAATCAACTGATAAAGAATAAGGAAAATATATTACAATTTAACATATTTACTTAAATACCCAAGATATGTAAAATTCAATATTAAGTGAGGAATGCATACTGATGCAGGCACGTCTTGATTCCATTTGTCATGTGCTATTTGTCACGCAGACGTACGTGATTTAATTACGTCACAATGACAGATTGGGTTTGTCATTAATTATAATCTAATTGACAGAACAACGGTTTAACTATTACCATCTTAGACTTAAATGGCTTTTGATACCTTTATCTGCGTTGCAAGAAAAGAATGCCAAGTATTCTGTTGCTTAAAAAATCAAACATCTAAGTCATATTTAACAAATTTTTCTTTTCAGCATGAAAAAAATGTTGTATGAAATCGTAAATTAATTATTTTCAAACTTTTGACACTGACTGTCTACAGAAGCATGCTACACCTGGTAGAGAATATTTTGAAATGTCTAGCACAACTCCGGTTACGACGATGAGTGTTCCGCGTTATCCGATCTATGGAACAACCAACTCGTAAAATAAACGTGCAAGAGGCGGGACATTGCACAGGCGTGTATACTTTTCAGTTTGTTTTCTGGGATCTACAGCATGAAAGAGAATGTGACAAGGGTGGCCCTTTGAATTGCAGGTACAATTCATATTTATCAGCTGCGTGGGAAGATGCAACATGAAATAAAACATCAGCTGATGTACATAAATCATCGCTTGAATATTGTTGAGATGCTTTTGTTGACATATTCATAAGTTTACCAATATCGTTTGCATTCCCTCATAAACTTTACAGTTCCACCTGCTGAATGAACATCTGCGCAGCCCAGGTAAAACTTGTAGTTATGTTTGTGTCCGTTCCTTTATATTGTTTGGAAAAGTATAACGGCGTTGAATAACAATTTTTAGAGTCATTTGAAAGGACTCTTGCTGTTATATATTCAGTGCATATGGATAACTTGAAGGACAAAATGTTTTCAAATTAGAATTTTAAAAGCCGTAAAACTTGAGGAAATTTTATTAGTTCAACTTACTTTTAGAAATAATGACCACGATATAGTTTTTATAGAATTTGTCATATATATGTTTTCTTTTCGTAAATTCTCGACACGTTTCCAGTCTTCCTGACACCAGTGTTATCTATATCATCACTCTCGCATATCTCTATAATTTTTGTTATATTTTCTTCCTCAGTCACTCACCAATTATGGTGCTATTTTCTTTCACGATCTCATTAAAATAGCATTGTGTTACACAAAAGTATACCTCTTTCATATACCTCTCATGTAATAGTTTTCATCGCACGTGAGCATGTATTGAATCCTCCATGTCTCTAACCGTTTAAGTAACACACGTTCCCTTATTCCTTCACTATATGACTCACCACCGTATCTTATGCTACGTCACCCTCAACATATAAAAATTGATAGAATTTCATTTCCGCTAACAGTTCAATATTATGTTACAATATTTTCTTTGCCACTGAAATGGAGATATTTCAATTCACAATGTTTTATAGAATTTTAGCATTTATGAAATTATTTTTATTTTTCAGATATTTTTCATTATATTTATTTGAAATAATGTTTATGATAATAACAACACAGAATACAAAACAAAATAAAAGAAAATAATGCGAAACTTTCAGGAACAATGATGTTCATGATGAGAAACTCTGCTAAAACATTGAATATGAGGAAAATGATAATCATTGTTGTTGATATTTTCCTTCTTTGTTTTCTCCCTTTTTCTCATCATCTCATTATTACCATGATGATTTTTATCACCGCCGTCATCGTCTTAGTCTACGTCGTCGTCGACCTCATCGTCATCGTCATCGTCATCGTCATCATCATCATCATCATCATCATCATCATCATCATTCATCATCAATATCAATAACAGCAGCATCAAGAACAGCATCACCATTATCAACCGCAGCAGCAGCAGCTGCAGCGTAGAAGAATTATTCATATTGATTTTGTTAATCAGCATACACTTATGTTTATTATTATTATTATTATTATCATTATTATTATTATTATTATTATTATTATTATTAT
>NC_068985.1:89099619-89100634 GCF_001194135.2 Octopus bimaculoides
TTTATATATAAATTTCACGCGCCTGTTTCTGTCTGTGAGTGTATTTCTGATATACCAGTGTGTGTGTGTGTGTGTGTGTGTGTATGTATGTGTGTGTATGTGTGTGTGTATGTGTGTGTGTGTGTGTTTGTGTATGTATGTGTGTTAACTCAAATATTATATAAAATGTATTTTTATAGACAAATTCTTTTTCATTTTTAAAATAATATTTTTCATACATTTTCAGAAACTAAAATGAAAAGAAAGAAAATAAATAGTAACAAAATTTAAGAAGACACAGAAATAGAAAAGTTAAGTTTAAGAAAACTATGTATGTATAGAAAAAAAAATGATCACGAAATAAAGATAACTGTCATTTTGAAGATTGCGATGATTAAGATAATAATAATGACGTCGATGATTATGATGATTATGATGATGATGATAGAACAAGAATTAAATTTTAAAGTAATAAATATGATATAGATTTGGATCCACATACGTGTAATTCGATATACTTCTTTTTTTTCCTCCGGGACAAGATTGACGGTATCTGACGAATGTAGATATTCATTGTGAAGTTAGCATCAATAAATGTATGTATAAAAGGAGAAAAACTGAGGGTATAAATACGATAAGAAATGTCAAGAACAAATTTTCATAGATATATAAATATTGTTATTGATAGCTTTATGATAGAAACATGGGTGAGATACACTGAGATGAAGAGAGATTGCGTTAAAAAATATTATGAGGGCGGAAGGGGTGAGATGCAGGAATGTAAGAAGAAAATATGAGAAGAATGCAAGAAAGATAAGAATATTCTACCGGTTCAGAGAAAGTAAGAGAGAAGGGGAGTGAGGTAGTGGGGTGTTTATAACTTGAGAGTAAAGATAAGTTATGTAGGTGAGTGGGGGAAAATTGAGATGTTTGAAAGATAAATAAAGGAAATACAAGACAAAATTACATACCGTCACTGAAAAGCATGTGTACATATACATACATGTACATATACATATATATATATATATATATA
>NC_068985.1:89102819-89105080 GCF_001194135.2 Octopus bimaculoides
GTAGATGTAGGAGTTTTTAAATCAAAGCTGGACCTCTTCCTATCGAGAGTCCCACATGAACCTACCTCGCGGCAGGAGGTGCAAACGAGGGTTGCTAAATCAAACTCCATTCTTCACCAAGTGCCACATATTGTAAGAAGCTCCCTGTAATAACAGTGTAGCAACATGGTGGTGCATCAGCATGGCCGCAGCTCTAAGCTGAAACTATAATATATATATATATATTCTTTTATTCTTTTATTCTATAATGGTTTACTTGTTTCTGTCATTTTGACTCTGACCATGCTGAAGTACCGCGTTTTAGTTAAGGTCAGTAGACCTTAGTATTTTTACCGATTGGTTCTTCTGCTCAATAATGGCAATTAATATTTCAGAGCTTTTTCTGTATTTTGGGCAATCCGTAGAAAATGTTCTCTTTCATTACAGAGTTGCATATATAATTTTTCGTCTTACATGTGAAGGAATCTTGGAATTCATTGATTAGTCTTCTAATTTTATTCATTAATGCTTTTTTTTTTTAATTGTGAGTGTCTTGGTTCCTCCGTGTAGTAGGTTTGATTTGTTAACACTTCCAATATTTTATCTTTATAATAAGCCTTGTCCATGATTACTATTGCCCCTCCATTCTCAGCATCTTTTAGGATGATTCGGTTGTCATTCTTCAATCTTTGTAAGGATACCTTTTCTTCTTCACGAAGTATTTGTTTGCATCTGTGGTTATTTAGGGTAAATTTTAAAATCGTGTCTATATACGTGTCTAAATATTTGTCCTTACCCTTGAAGGGGGATTTATTTCTGACAATTGATTCAACATTTAAATCCTTAGTGCTCAAGGAATCTCTATGTTTTGTACCCAACAAACGCTTGACCCAATGTGTTCGTTGGTTTTTCATTAGCAGTTTAACCAAAAAATTTCTGATTTAAATGTGAAGTGTATGCACCGTATAGTTCGACTGAACTCTTCGAAGAGGTGCTTTGTCATTGCCCGATTCGAATTATTGAAAGAAATCAAAAATAATAATGATTTTACGCTTCATATTATTAATGATCGTTTTTAATCATCGATTTGCTTACGGAGGTCGTTGTAATTATTCATCAAGTTTTGTGCATGCGATGACTAGTACTCTTCCGTGTTGCACTAATTGTAAAGATTTCTTCGTATGTGATCACAATTTTCTGGAAGATTATACGAATTCTTCACCCAATGACCATTCACTATAACATAACATTTCCGTAAAATTTTACATATTTACTACAGCACAATAGACATGATTCATCTAATAAGAAATATGTTCAATTAACTTTTACTTGCAAACACAACTCTGTTATACAGCAATTCTTGTTTTATATCATTCATGTTTTAGATAATTTTCCATTTTGACTTTACCACGTTTCTTTGCAAAATGAAATTTTCTTTGCTATATTTCTTGTAATGTGTCATATTTCTGGACACATATTTCGAAAGCTCATTATTCAAACTGTGCTATTTCAGCTATACATCATGGTATACAACATGTGTTATTCTAAAGGGGAGTTATGAACTTCTGCTATCCCAGGAAGACTACAAATAGATGTTAATGTTTGGCAGCCACATTGCAGACAACATACAGGTAACTTAAACGTACTGTAGTCTATTAGACGAGATTTTTAACTCTTTAACTCTTTAATTTTATCATGAGAGTTGTAGTCATGATGGGGTATTGCCGTAGGTTTTGCTAAGATTTCACAATATCCCTTAGTATTTAAAGTTCGGTGAATGTCGGACGTGGATGCAGCTGCTCCGATCTGTATTATTTTTTGGTGGTATTAGGCTCATCCAGAACTATTGAAAGTAGGAGTTCCAGATTTGTTCTGAACACACTTAACTTCACCCCAGGTAGGTATTTTGGGCTTTTGTGGGGGATACTGAACAGGAGAGGTCCTCTGGGCGCAAGTTGTTACAGTATCGGGTTTTGTATTTAAATATAAATGCTACGAAGTTTTGAAGTTTGCAATAGCACTCCGTTTTGCTGTTTGCGTAACGTTTAATGCTGAAGTTCTTAAATATATGCGCACACAGCAATGTATACATATGTGTATATATGAAGGAACGTCTTTGCTTAGAATCACGTGTCTCTTATCAGATTCACAATGCGTTCTGCCTGGTTTTTGGTAGGTATAAAATAAAATCATTCGGAAGATAGATATTTATAAGAACCACACAATGCATACATACATACGTGCATACATGCATACGTATATATATATATATATATATATAT
>NC_068985.1:89105551-89109593 GCF_001194135.2 Octopus bimaculoides
TTTTTTTTTGCGTGCATGTGTAAAAATATACGTACGCATGTAATGTATTTATATAAGTATAGAACTTACATATTCAGATTTATTTCTAAGTCTGTATATTTTATTGGAATTCCTTTCTATTCCTCTTGCTTTTTTTTTTCTTCATCTGACAGCCTTACATATATTTCTGCCTTGTGTACCAGCTTTTGTTGCTTTTACTTTCTGTATGCTCTGTATGCTTAATGTAATGTTATATTTTATGTGTAGGTTTTATTTTCATGAAGTAGAGCAGGGTAGGCGTAAGCAATGTGCTATTTGTACAAACATTCTCATTTCGTACACTTTATATATATAACTAATATATATATATATAATTTTCAGTCTACATGGTTGCTGCTGGAGCAGCATGGTGCATGAGAGAGATTCATTTTGTTGCCATCACTTCAATATCATTATATTCTTTCATTCTTTCATTCGTTTTAGTCAAGTTAATGCGGCCATGCTGGACCACCGCCTTGACTGACATTAGGAGAACAAATCGACCCCTGGAATTGTTTTGTAAGCCTAGCATTTTTTGTATTAGTCTCTTTTGCCGAAGTGCTAATTTACGTGGATGTAAGCACTCCAACATATGTGGATATATCAGGTTATTTACAATATGATATCGTAAATTCAATGTGTCTAATATTTTTGCTAGGTAAAGAGTCATATTTATATAACTACATTGTCTCTTATGTAGAAAAAAAATCCAATGAATAAAAGACGACTAATGCAAAACTGTTATGAAGATAAGAGATTGAAAAAGAAGCAATTCGGTATTATTTATTAACTATTACATATGTTTCAATTTGTAAAAGTAGTTTCAAAATTATACATCTAGGAGAAGCATGAGATATATCCATGTAGAAATTATTCAGTGAGAGAATCAAATCAAATAAAACGGTGAATAAATAATGCCAAAATAAAATCATAATCTTCTATTACCGTATTCAATTACACTGTAAAAAAATTATTTTCCACTATGTTTGAAAAATTATGCATATCTCACGAAAATATAACATCTGCATAGAACTTTGCTTCATTGGATTAAGCAGATTAGCTTCAAGAGGCCACACCTTATATTATATATATATTTTTGTAAATTTATGTATTCTTTTATTATTTCTTTTATTCTTTTATATGTTTCAGTCCAATGACTGTGTCCATGCTGGAGCTCCGCCATTGTGATCAGCTTTCCACTCTCCACCTCTGACGGAGCGGCTTTTGGTGAAGGATGGAGCTCGATGCCACTGCTCTCTTTTGAGTTTCCTGCCTAGGTATTGGCTCACCCTGGATTTCAGTGAGCTAGAGGTCAAGTTCACGTTTGAAAACGTCTACATCCACTCCATTAGGGCTCCTCAGATGTTTCGGTAGACAGTTAAACAGCTGTGGGCCCTTGAAACCCAAGCTATTGCAGTACATCGTCCTTGCCTGAGATGAAGGAGTCGGCACAGTGGAGACAGCAGAGTGACGTCCTGTTTGTGTTCTTGTATAGCTCTTTATTCTAAACTTTGTACCATTCCTTCCAGTATGTTCCATATCATTGCATACCTCTCCCGCCTTCGTTCCAGGGAATAGAGTCGTAGCTCTTTCAATCTGTCCCAGTGGCTCAGTCGTTCCATTGATGCAATTTTCTTTATGTAAATTCGTTGGCCTGCTTCAAGCTCTTATATCGTCCTTGTACTATAAGGTGACCATAGCTGAGAGTAGTAGTCTAGTCGGCTGACGATAAATGACTTCCATAGAGTCATCATAGTTTCTTGGTCCCTTGTCCTGAAGGTTCTCAGAATCCAACCGGCCAGTCTTCTGGATATTGCTACAATTTTGTTGATATGTGTGTGAAATGAGGCATTGTTGCTCATTTTTATTCCAAGATCACGCACCGTACTTGATTCTGAGATCGTTGCTCCACTTGGTCCAATGTACTGAATTTAAGGTTGCCTCTTCGTTTCATAATTTATAAAGAATTCCTCTTATACACGAATTACTGTTTCACAAACCACATTTCTAAAATGATATGTTGCTCAAAAGTTCGTTATGCTGTTGAATGTTGTGTGCTTGTCTCATGTGCAACAGAATACTTGTCATGAATATAGTTATACATAGAGTGCGGTGAATGAGCTGTCGTTTAAATTATGCAAACATCAAAATAAAACTGACATATCGTTTTGACAGACATATTTACCAAAATTACATAACTACATCTTGACATACTAAAGACAAAATTCATTCAATAAAATCGGCATTGTCTTCAACCACAGCTTCGGAATCTCCTGCAACTCGTCTGGACGGTCCTTTTTATTTATGTTGGTGAATACTGTCATAATCCTTGCCTTCAGTCCATGCGTCGTGTAACAAGGACTCTGTTAGTCTCTCGCTCAGCTGCTGCCCCACACGTAAAGATCAAACAGGATTGCGGTCTGGGGAGCTTCGTGGCAAGACGTTAGAAATGATGTGTTCGCAGAAATTCTCTGACAGTCATGACTGGGTTCCCTTAGATTTGTGTCAGGGTTCAGAGTCCTGTTACCAGACATAAGGTCTACCGACAGCCAACATGTTGATCCAGGGCAACACTATCTCCTCCAGGTACTTGATGTCGGCCTCCGCTTTGCGTCTGAAGCCGTGTGAGAATACGAATGGAGTCATGACGTTGAGCTCACTAGTGATCACTCCAAACACCATGATGTTGAAAGGATGTTTCATTTTTATAACTCTCAGTAGATGCCCAGAAATTGCACTGTCCTCAGATCTACTCCCAACAACTCTGAACTGTTCGTATTGGAGAACCAGTGCGAATGTCATGCAGTGCAGCATGTCGTTTCCAAGTGTCTGACAGACTGAATTGAATCATGTTGATGCTTTTCTCACAGTCATTGCCGAACTGGCCCTAATATACTATGTAGTTGACAAAATTAAAGACAAACAAAGCGTATACGCAAAATGAAGACAGAAAGAAATATTTTATATTTTCCCTTCCATACAAAAATCTGTTCGTCAAAGTTAATGTTCAGAATCTGATGTCTTTTTTTTTCTGGAGTATTTTGTTTCAACTCGTCAGAAAAACACATTTGTCAGTTTTCTCTCTAAGCCAGCTGCCTGGTGTATTCCAACAATTATTATTTCTGGTTACTCTGATAATATTTTATTTTCTCCAGATGCATTATATTCCACCTTCTCCACCACTCTTACGCTCCCAATAATGTTAAATACACTTGGTTTTTATTATATATATTTGTACGATGTTTAATGTATTATAAACTAGACATATACTTCGTGTAAGTGTTTCATTAATATATTCGTTATATATTCTATCTACTTTTTAATGTCAATATATTATTAAGTATATTTTCTTTAGAAGATATAATTAAATATTTCATAAGCCATAAGTATGTTAAATGTAAGTGGAATGACATGCAATCCTTGAAACTTTCTGAGATTTATCGATAATTTGAGGAGTTACCACAGCTTAATAAGCACCAAAATAAAAGAAAGAAGGACAAATAAAATTACTTTTGGTTTACTGTATTTCGGTTGATTACTTCAATAACATTAGTGTTAACGATTTCATTTGTGTTATGATATTTGCAATGAAATATGTAACGACGACCTGACGTGCTCAATATATAGGCGGAATAATTCATGTTAGCTATATTTTGTCCCACTCGCAATATTGCTAGAGAAAATCCCATAATTTTTTCGAATGTTCATTGAGATACTGTGGTACAATCGTTTCACGTGGATGTCAATTGTTGTGTAGTATTTGAAGGTGTTGCTTGTTTAAAAATGAGTTGGTTAATTTTGAACACAGACATTAAGTGTAGAAAACTAAAAATAAGACGTAGGTGGTATTGAGCCCATTTGTTGCTATGTTCCATCAGAACAATTTGTATTCCAAAAAAGTTATCCAACACATTTCCTCGCACACAATAAATGCAAACAAAATAATGCATTCATCTCAAGATCTTTTCAGATATGTTAAAACAATCTTGAAAATATTTCGTATTCGAAATGACATTCTGCAAAT
>NC_068985.1:89109603-89110530 GCF_001194135.2 Octopus bimaculoides
CCCCCTTTTTTTTTTTTTCGAAGCCAGCCATCTTTATATTCCAGTACTGCATTTTGATTTCCTACTTCAAATTAAGACTTTATTTGGTCGAGCAACGATATAAACTCCGTGCGTCATTTACGATGCATTTACATTTACTTGAAAGCGACTATGGTTCGTAATGAAGCATGAAGATATACTCCGTTAGCAGAATTTTCAAATGCATGGCGAAAAGAGCTGTTGATGGCATATGCGACGCAGATTTCATCTAAAATGTCTTAAAAAATTCCCATATCCCAGAGTTGCATATGATACATAGAGCTAATATTACATGTTTAGTGCAATACATGCTTCCTGAAAATGCGTTCATTATTTCGGATGTGTCGGAGGCACTGTGCTTCTCTTTGCCAGCAAATAGTTTAAATGATTCGGTATACCTGCGCGAATAAGACTTGGGTGGTTTTTAATTAAACCACTAAAACATAAATCTTGATTCACACGAAAATCTAATGTCTTTTCTAACAATTAGAATAATGTTCATACATATATGGAATACTAAAATTATATGACGGTAACATACACATTTAAAACATCATTCGAATACATTTATGATATCCAGAATTCAGCTGCAACTTCTAACTTTACAAATCAATGTATTTTTATTTGACTTATATGTATTCAATGATATTATGTGCGACTCTCACAGACGATGTGTTAATATTATGATCTTACCATCGCAATCACTTAAACGTGTTTGTATTACAAATATAATGAATGCCAGTAAACCGAACAGTAATTGTACCTGTGTATTAAAATAAGTGATCAAATTCTAACTTATAAATCAATGTAAAAGCCTAAAATGGCATTATTGTAATTTTGTATTATTTATGAGTATTCTACTGCATGTTTTGTGCGGAGAAGTTGGTGAATGAATAACTGAACAAGTAT
>NC_068985.1:89110947-89112948 GCF_001194135.2 Octopus bimaculoides
TATATGCCTGAACACTTGAACATCATTCACGTATATTTGTATAGCATGAAGGATTATTGAATGACCTGGAATGGAATCTAACATTCAGTCAGAGGAAAAATATTTTAGAAATCTCTACACCCGCATTGATGTAATCCAAGAATAAAATAGGCTTACAAATGATGAAATATGTACATATATCAGAATATACGATACACAAGTGAATACTTGCATATATATCCTCTTTAAAGCTTTATCAAATATGCTTATTATCATTTCATAATATTTGTTAAATCTAAATAGTTCAGATTCTCAAACGGACTGGTGTATAAAGATGTTTTCAAAAATTATTTCTTGTAATTTTATGAAAATTGTTACATTCTGTTAAAGATGATTTCGATATCTTATGTTAATAAATTCATTATTATATTCAATTAAGTGTTCGTAATTGCCCAGGAAGAAAAAAATATATTGACATCGTAAGAATAAACTACTTAACCTGTGATAATTACATATGATTCCATTTAATTAAAACAGCAAACAAAAAAAATCTGTATGAAACACTATTACGTCTACTTCTAAATATTGATAGTAATTATGCGCTTAATTGATTTGATAATTTTATATACTTTACTGAATGATGAATAAAAGAGGGAGAGTTTTTACTTCATGTTAATGCAACTTTTAGTTGAAGTTAAATATTTCGAAGGAGACCAGATTTATCTGGTTATGTTTAAAGCTAATTAATAGATAATATGTTTTGTTCACAGTAGTCAATGCATCAGTTTTGTTATGTTGGGGATGGAAAGAAAAGCGGGTTGCTAAACAATGGCTTGCTGCGGAAAATGTAAATTATAACTGATCATTTAGAGTACTATTAAGAAGATTGGCGTAATTATAATTGTTTGAAATCCGCGCAAGGAATAACTAATATCTAAATCTTATTGTGTTACAACTTTTTTTAAATATCAAAATGAAACGTGTGCAATTATCAAGCGAAAATAGGGGACTTTATAAACTTTGGACACTGATTTTGCTTGTAATATTCCGCTCAATTTACTGTTTCCAGATATGTGACTTTGTCTGACGTATCTTTCCGGTTACTGTCAAAATGAAACATATATGACGATATCATTTTTTTTTTTATACAGATGTACATACTCTTTCATTTCATTCCATTTCTGACTGTACAATAACACAGTACTTCTTCCACGTCCTCGCGTTGTTGTTTTTTCTTGTTTGGATTGACTATATATATATATGTGTGTGTATGTATGTGCGTGTGTGTGCGTGTGTGCGTGCGTGTGTGTGTGTGTATGTGTGTGTGTGTGTGTACAACAGATGAGATCAAATAGTTCGAACTTAAACTGCAATTTCTTTACAAGCAATGCATTCCAGGAATTAAAAAACAGCTATAAGAGATGAGCAAATATGAACGGAATTGTTCGGATAAACAAATTAGTTATATGCAATATAAGTGCTTGCATATGAAATACAAAATTTGAATATACGTATACATGTAGAATGAGAGAATACAAAGAATGGTGACTTTTAGACGATGAATATTTGAGCATAAATATATAGATATTTGTATTAATAGGCCAGTCTTACGTAAAGTTTTTAAAAAAACAGAGGAAAATGAAGTAAAGTGTTAAAATATCGAATTCATAACAAAAGTACATGACAGAAAATTGAAAGTATAGTAGTTTCAAAAGCAGTGATATATTTTAGATGTGGAAATAGATGTGATGGAAATTTCAAGAATTCGAAAAAAATGTGATTTACAAGATCTGACAATGAAAGAGAAGCTCAAGCCGATATTGCTTTGTCTACAGAAGATTTGAGATATAATTTCATGTTCTGATTAGCTACATTTTCAATCTTCGAACTTATTAGGTAGTAGTGAAGCCTTCTGGACGGTAGAGTCTCAGAAGACGTCATGTTTCCCAAATGTTTTGGTTATTTGTTCTTGTCCCAAAATATTCTGACTCAGTACTTAGTGGATAGATGTATGCATATATA
>NC_068985.1:89112972-89116130 GCF_001194135.2 Octopus bimaculoides
GATAAGATCGATATTTAGGATATTGATTTTATCAAGTGGCCAGCATGGGAATAAAACCTTCAAAGGTAACAATTATTTAAAATTATAATACAGGGTATCTAAGAGATACCGCCACGCTGAAAAATAGCAGTCAAATCTTGACTCTAAACCACAATAAATGTTCATATAGCACAAAAGAGCGAAGACGAAGACAAAATGATTAACGTTAAATTTTACTGAACACTCATTTGTTGTTCACGACAGGATAATCCATCATACACACACAGCCACATATGCACATCCCCCTACACACACATACATATACATGGGTGGCTGTGTGGTGCTTCCAGCCACATGATTTTAGTTTCAATTTTAATGCATTGCACCTAGGCCAGTTATTTACTACTACGGCCCCTGGTCGACCTGAGTCTGTTTGGTCAGTAGATTCAGAAGAAACTGAAAGAAACCCGTTGGCTATGAATGTAAGTGAATGTGTGTAATTAATTTAAGAGAGGCTGGAATTTTTGAACATTAACAACGTTCCAAAGCTTATTCACAATATTCAACTACAAGTAAAACACACTAACGCTAATTTTTATCTGATTTTCGCGTGTTTTTTTTTTACCAACACTTTATTACAACCATTATATTGCGAGTGGCATAAACGGCACCGGTATTGAAATAACATAATATACGTAATAGTACAATATTTCATACATACTTCATCCTTTGAAAGAATAGTTGTAATATGTTACACAATTTGTTCATGCAATTTTTATTTCTTTTAAGTAGATATAAGACGGAAAATATTTGGGAATCACAAATCAGTGGTGGACTGGCCAGGCTGCTAACTTGGCAAGTGGGCCCCTGCGCCACACAGAAGCCATATCCTCTTATTCATCCTCTTTCTCTTTCTCATTTTCCTATTGTGTACGTACCTTCCCATTATTCATTGCCTTCTGACAAGATTAATGTGAGATTTAAAAATAGTAATGGTCTAAATTGTGTTACTGTTTCTACGTTCCGTAATTTAGTAGTTGTGTAAAACACCCCCAATAGAATAAGTACGATGCTTGGAATAATTTTATACTGGGAATGATTCGTTGGGCTTAGAAATTCTTGAAGGCGGTGCTGAAACATGGCCGCATTTTAAACAAGTTGTAGATAATAGACAGAGACGAATTTGAAAATTACTATTTCTAAATCTCACGGTAGATATTCAGCAACAGTAGTTTGTAATAAATATTATTTGCCAACATAACATGGTAGTCCTGGTTTGGGACGAATATTGCTGAAATTTAGCTCCAAGAGACATGATCTCCAGCTGGCTATACAAAGGAATGTGTACCCAAGTTTGGAACTTTCAAAATTTCAAAATGTTAAGTAAATACACATGAATTCCTTATTCTTCAAATATAGCCAACTACGTGTGTTCTTTTATTTTACATCTAGATTGCAAACTGCAGTTGTAAATTTTCCGAAAGTAAAAATAATTTGTATGATGACACTATAAATTAATCATCGATATTCCTTTAAATTCTACTTGAAAATCTGCCACATTATGTTTCCGAAGAAATATGAAATAATTATATACCTGGATAAGGTAAAATAACATATCGTATATTTTGTAAAAGCCTATAATTTGATACAGTATTATCAAATAGAAAATGGTTGAAATAATGACGGTTCTGAGAAAAATTGAAAGTTTTGGAAAGTGTATATCAACGTTTCAAAAAATGTCTATTGGTGTATCCATTTTAGTTTGACATTCAGTTAAGTTTGAAAGGCATTTAAAAAATTACCTACAAAAATAGACAAACTTAAGTGTAAGGAACTTTATATAACGACAAGAATTACGATAATCATTTGAGTGTTATATTTTAAAATGGCAGCGCGAATGAATATGTTAGTCAGAGTGAAAAATTATATAACTTTACGTTATATAAGTAATAAATAGATTGATATCAAATTACGATGAAGAAATACTGAAGAAACAATCATCACAAATTCTACTTTTTCATTATTTAGTCTTGACATTACTTTCTGTGCATTTATTTAAGAAATTGTACTTCAAGTTATTGTCGATACATTATCTCACCGGCATGATTCTCCACTATACCACAAAAATGTATCTCTATTGTCTGTATTTAATAATGATGGATACAAATGTTAACGGGTTGTTTGGTTGATTATCCAGTCACGCTTCATATTCTAATGTGAAAAAGGAAAACGGACACGAAGGTAGAACTCATAATACACATCCATTTAATAAGTTTTATACAGATTAATTTTCGCCGGACTAGATTGCAGTTATGTTGGTAAATTTTTGAAAAGGTATAATAAATATTTATTGCACAATGGAAAAATTTGCTTCATTTAATTTATTTTAATGTAATAATTATTTTTGCTCAAAAAATCAGTTTGCATATCGTCATTTTGTATGGCAATCAAGAAATTGGATAAAAGACTATAATTATTGAATGTATGCTAATTTTTTCATAGTTCCCATGGAAGAATTTTCCGAAGTCTCCCCTCAAATGACGGTTAACACTCGAAATGCATTAATGATACACAACATGACGCTTGCGTTCAAACTTTCAACAACAAAACTAAAGATTATAAGAAACAAAGAATTCCATTGGAGCAGTGAGACAAGCCCTTGTCGCATTTTAGCACTTGCAGCAGTTAAGAAGGAAAAATGTTATTTATCGCAATAAAGCTTACTTAAATACGACGATTTACTAAGTTGTAACCAATACATTCGTAACAAGCATATTCAAATTTGGGACTTGAGCACTTCCTGTAAAATATATTTCATCCTCCAAAAGATCTGAAGCCATACATACATACATACATGCATACATGCATACACACATATATACATACATACATACATGCATACCTACGTGCATATTCTCTACAACGCCGCCTTGTGCGATACATTATTTGCACCATGTAGAAAATATGATCAAAATGATATTGGTATTATATTTACAATTCACCCAACACTAGGACACCGTGCAGGACATCCTCTAAAAAGATCGAGATCACATCACATAAGAAAATTGCGTTGCAATTTTTTCACTGCAAATGGTCCTGCAATTTTCAGGTTCTGCTAGCTAGGAAACATATATAACCGTGATTTTTCACAATTCCATTCCCTGAATAAAGGATATATA
>NC_068985.1:89117136-89121714 GCF_001194135.2 Octopus bimaculoides
ATATGTCTCGATTTCCTTTTAGGTGAGTTAGAGTAAATACTTTCAAATTTAAAACGATATTGTATCAAAGAAGGTTTCTCTCTTTCGTGTTAGGCTTCATGTGTAGTAGTCATTAATATATGGTGCGATTCCTTATTCCTCGCTAGCAACGTGCTTCCTTTATTCCATCATATTTTACGTTTTTCAGGTGTACAATACAACGTTTCTCGATCTTTTACTTTCTGCGATTTCTAACAACTTAGCATTCATGTTTACATTGCTACTAGGATATAACGATATTGTGTTTGCTTATTTTAATTGATCTTTTGTGTCACGTTGTTATATTTAGCAACTTTATCGTGAATGCTTTATTAATATAATTTAAAGGGAAACCTCAACTGGCAATTACAGATAGAGTTCTAAGCGAATTGTAATCCTTTAAGATTCCAATGAGATTTTATTACCTGTTGATCTACACATTCCATTGTGGAATATTTTACTGTTCTACATGTTGCTATGCAGGTTCAAGGACACGGAAGAAGCATTTAAAAAAAGTTGTTTGTTATTTATGCTCGGCTTTACATCACTTATCATGGGTATTTCTGTTGCATATGTTTCATTCATTTTTACCTTGGATTTTACGTACGTTTATATCGTGATATAATTTTTAGTTTTAATTTGTGAGGGATACAATATTTTGCCTTATTTTTAAGGATAGTGGAATGTATTAATCACAGTTCGGGATTTTCGGTTTTGTTACGTTGCATGCATCTTATTTTGAGTCTGTATAATTTAACAAAGCTACCTGCTTAAGACTTTCAGTCTCCAGCTACACAAAAATGAATGAGTTTCAACGAGGCTACGCATATCGGCTCATTATATTTATTTATTTTAACATAGCAATTTATTCTGCTTGAGCTATTTCAGAAACTGACCGCAAACTAATTATATACAGCAATTTGTAAATTTTAAACAGTGAAAACGCACCGGATAGAAAATTTCAATTCATTTCTAGATATGCACACTTGATCAATAAACTGGTTTATCAGTGTTAACTCTACCTAGGTATTTTTAGTGTCTTCCTGTCTGTTTCAAAATTATTGTTACCTCGGTTTTTTTTCCGTCCTTGTTTTCGTATACATTCGCTGCTTTGTTTCAAGGAATCTAATGCTTTTAGCTTAGTTTTTCCTTGGGGCTGGCCGGATTGGAGCAATCTCGAGTATAACCAGCCGAAATTGCAAACATAATCTGGAACACGATTGAGGAAAGGAAACTCCAATTAACCCGTCCTTGTTTTCTTTGTATCGTCTATCTGGAAGTGTTGTTGTCCCTTTCTGGTATCACGTAACTGTCTGGATGTTTTGCGTTCTTGTCCCATATATATATATATATATATGACCTATAGTAAACATTCGTTGCAAAGTATCATTCAAAATTCAAACCTCAATCGTTTATAAGTCATTGGCTTTTCGGATAAATTTCTTACTTATAATGATTTGTATCTATATTTACCACACCACTTGTTATGACTAAATCATTGTAACGGTCAACATTTGTCTTGATTTTCTCTTTCACGTATTCCAATTGCAACACGGGAAATAACAGAAGCCTTTCCGTTGTGAATATCCCAACTTTTATGTGCTTTCGAAGATTTTTCTTTCACTTGAATATAAATGTTATCGCTTCGGATGAAATAATTCTCTTTACGCAATTTTCTTATTTCAAAAGATATAGATGTTCTACTTTCAAAATTAATACGTGACCGTAAGAATAAATAACAATACTTCTTTCCGTTGTTTGCACAAATCAGCACAATCGAGTTGAAAGAAACCAACAAAATTGGCTCCTGTACTGAAATTTGGCAATGAATTCAATCCCGGCATGATTTGATCGCCGAAAATGTTAGTTGTTCGAAGCTGTAACTATCTTGCAATGTCGTTACATTAATAATATTATTAAATGATCTTGAATGCTACCGTCTGGCAGAATCGTTAGCACGCCGGGCAAAATGTTTAGCGACATTTCATTCGTCTTTATGTCATGTGTTCAATTTCCGTCGATGGCGACTTTGCTTTTCATTATTTCGGTTTCGATAAAATGAGTAACAGTTAGATAGTAGTAGGAAAGTTGATCAAATCAACTTAACCCCTACCCTCGACTTTTGCTTGAATTTGGAACCAATTTTATTCAATAATCTTTTCTTTTATAGGTACACTGCCTGGAAATTGTGAGGAGTGGGCCAGTCTACATCGTCGACCATACTGATCAAATGGTGTAATGATTATTTGCCAACATAACATGACAGTCATGGTTTAGGACGAATGTTGCTGTAATTTAACCCCAAGAGATATCATTTCCTGTGGCTAAGTTACAGCAACATTCGTCCAAAACCAGGACTGACATGTTACGTTGGCAAATAATCTTTACTCCAAAGTAGTGTTGCTGAATATCTCTCGTTGAGAGATTTACAAATAGTAATTTTCTAATCAAATGATGTTCATTTTTTTATCCCTGAAAGAATGGAAAGGAAAGTTGATCCATACAGTATTTTGCACCAGTATCTTGCAAAACATTTCGTCGGACATGCAAAGGATTTAGGATACAAAAGTGCATTCATTAACAGGCTGAGCTCATTTCTTTGACAGGAAAGACGAAACAGAATTTCGTGAAGATCCGTAAAACGAATTCAAATCCCTCAACAATTTGCCAGCAAACAGGGTTTTAGCATCATTCGAGTATAATTTTTAAGATATCAAAGTCAGGAGATACTCTAGGACACGCAGGAAACTCCAAAGAAAACCCAATGAATTACTCAAGACGTTAAGGATCGCATCTCATCAAAATCTGTGGACCAAATCGGTAATCCCTACAATGTTCATATTAACAGATACACATAACGTATAACTAAGCAATTGCAGACCAAATAGCTCTACTGATAGAACGGGAAAATATAATGTAACATGAAACTGTAAACGAAAAGCGGAATGTGGGTTTACCAACAACTGCATCATAAAACTATTGGTGAAAGCGGGTCCACGGATTTACGTGTAACTTGGTGATACTGGAGACATCATGAAACGTCGTCTGTGCAACGATCGTATGTAATTTTCCATTGTAAACAAAGAGTATGCTATACATCACTCTCTAACCCTTATCTGGAGGCTCTAATAGAATGAAGTGTAGCATATGACCCACTGGTTTGTTGTAAAAAATGCTGCACCATAACACTTAATGTCACAGGTGTGCAGCTTATGACAAGAGGAAACCCTGCATTTCATCACACCCAGAGAAAATATAATTAATGGACTCCCCGAAGTTATTATATCATGTAAGCATAAAGGAAACGTATCATTCCTAGAATTCTAAAAAAATCATTCGGTAACTAAAAAAAGAAACATTTTTAGCATATGATAGAACACGCCATCAACTTAACAAAATGTCCACTATTTTCACTTGCTTTATGCTGTACCATTATAACACCTAACATTATTAAAATGTCACTTTAAGAAAGTATCATTTTTTCAATTCAGACAGTGACCTCCAACAAATGGATGGAGGCTGTTGTGGCTGCACTAACTACTTTGAATTCATTGATGAAGGGATTGCTGTGAATAAGATCGAACCAAAGAACTCTACTACCCATCCTGACAACAGCATATTCAAATAGCAAAATAAGAACAACAGCACACACTACCATCATATTACTACCATTCTTTCCTTTCTTTCCATCACATTCCACCGCACCCAATCGAATACACACCAAAAGGCTCACATACACCAATGAAACTTTTCATTGGTTGGCACACAACACTCAGTTAAATGCCCAGTAATGCCATATCACCCGAAGAAATGCGTGCATGAACATGATCTCCTCGATCTCCTTGGATAATACAGACGACGCTGTAATGATACTAAAAATGCGGACAATGATGTTGAGAAACATGAAATTTGTAGAAACGAATGTAGCGATGCATTAAAATGTGTATACATTCCTTCCAAGTATTGTTATTATTATTACTATATTTATCATACATTATATTGGGACATTGTAACCGGCAGAGTAGAATACGAACATTTATATACGTACTCAAAACGTTTCCATTAAACGAACTTCAAGGACATATACATACATACATACATATATATATATATGTATGTATGTATGTGTATATGCATATATTTATATATGTATATATATATATGTGTGTGTGTGTGAGTTTATATATTTGCGTGTGCATGTGTGTGTATGTGTATGTATGATATAAGTGTACACACAGACGAACAACATGCAAGAAAGCATGCACACGCAAACACACACACAACCACACACATATGTGCGTACTTATATATACATATTTGTGAGTGTATAGATGTGTGCCCGGCTGTGTGTGTATTTATATGTGTGTTTGTGTTTGTGTAAAAAAGTTAGGGAGCTAGGAGGGGAGTTACATATTTGTATTCTAATTTTAACGTTGCCATAGAAACTCAATAATGACTCTGAATCAAAGAGCAAACACTTAAATCTCCAACGTAGAAACCATAGAATAAGCATATGAAGCCTTGTTTGAGCTAATAGATCCAGAATAGAAAACCATATCT
>NC_068985.1:89122501-89123538 GCF_001194135.2 Octopus bimaculoides
AGATTGCTCGTGAAATAAAACGTGTTGCCCAAGGACACAACACGTCGCCGGAATTTGAACTCACAATCTTTCAATCGTGAGTCGAATGCCCTAACCACGAAGCCACACGTCGTAATGTTGTCACTGAACAGGTCGCAGCCTCAAAGCGACGAATATATTTTGGCAAATTAAATTTAAATATTGAAGTGAATCTAACGGGTTTTTCTGTGTGTTTTGTGTGTTTGTTTTTCAAATGGCTTATAAACACCTTCCACGCTGCAATTGTTCTTGTTTCAGCAAACGATCTCAGGTCAGGTAACTTGCTATATATACATATAAGAGACAAACACATTTATATAGGTGTCTGTGTTCGTGTATATCTATGATTAAGAATGTGTGTATGCATTGATACGTGTATATGTATGCATGTATGCGTGTACATATATGATGTATGTGTGTATGTGTATCTAAGTGTGGGTCTCATTGTAAACGGAAACTTGTGTGATGTATACTAATTCCGAGTCAGAAATTGCTAATACCAAAAAAAAAAAGGATAAAAATGCTTTCTTCTATTTTAACTTTGTAAAATATTTTAAAAATATATCATAGCATTAAATTAGTGTATTACTACGGTACATATCTCAATCATTCATACGGGAGGTAATGTTATGCCAAGGAAATTGATGATGTCATCCTTTTCAAGTTGGCTAAAATATTAATAATGATCTAAAGGAAAACTCATGTTAAGAGAAGTGGAGAAGAGGTGACGGCGAAACAGCTAAAACGAGAGATATAGAGCCATACCTTTCAGCTCATCTATTACACACACAGGAACAGATACCAACACGCACTAACGTAAACGCACGCGCAAACGCTGATGCGCAGGGCGAATTTTACGTTCGGACGTATGTGTGTACACACATGTTTATGCATGCTTACATATATAAATATGCATATAGACGCATTATATATATATATATATATATATATATATATATATAATGCATGCATATATATTAACATATATATATTCATATATATATATATGTATATGTATG